>NC_137810.1:9857280-9862280 GCF_963921795.1 Nannobrachium achirus | reverse complement strand
AGTCAATGTGTCCCAAGTTGTTGACACTTTATCCTGGTTTGCAGCAAACATTTGTCAGCTTGCATATCCAATTTGCTATCAACTCCCATTAAACAATGCCCACTTAGAGGGCAGAATTCCCTAACCCTTTGGGAAAACCTTCACAACATAGTGACCCTTAGAAGTCAAATCCTGCCAGGGAACACACATTTGGTCAAAGTGGAATGTAAATTGATAGGAACCTCCCCGACCCGATATCAGGTGGTTGACCAGACTGTACTTTTCAACGGGGTCCAGAAAACAGAAGGCTTTTCTTCACGGCCAAGAGGGTGAAACACCTTGAACAATTGGCTGCTCTGCGGGCCACCGGGGTGCCAAGGTTTAGGAAGGATGCATTTGGTAACCCACCATTTTATGGGCACGGGTGAAGGGTTATGATGCAATGCAAAAAAAACAGAATCAATAACAAATGCAATATTTAATTTCATCAGCGATTGGAAATTGATCAGGGTGATGCCCAGAACATGCCCGTATACATTTAGATTAGGGTTTGACTTTTAATTGGGTGAGAAAGCAAGGGGGGTTGATAGATAGTCGGGTGGAGGCAGCATTCTGCAGCCTGCCTAGATTTTGGCCATATGAACTATTTTGAGCGACCTCTCATGAACCGTAGATTCTATGATCATAATGGAGACGTATAGGCAGGGTTGTTAAGTAACGGATTACATGTAACGGGATTACGTAATCAGATTACAAAAAACAGGTAACTTGTAAAGTCTCTGGTTACATTTTGAAATGTGTAATCTGGATTACAGTAACGGATCTGAATGATGGGGATTACATGCTGGATTACATTCTCCCCTTGCCCTCATCAATTTTACAAATAAGTTATAACGTCAAACAATAAAATAATCAAGTCAAATCATCTTAAAGTACTGCCACTTTGTTTAAGTACGTTTCTGTTGTCATTTTCCTAATTTCATAGGCTCAATATCATTGTCTAGTTATCAATGGTAAAACTTGTTTTATTTAATTAAAGAGAGTTTTGCTAAAAAGTAATCCAAAAGTAACTGAAAGTAACTAGTAGTTACTTTTTAAATTGTGATAATCAGATTACGTTACTGACTACATTTTCTTTGCAAGTAACTTGTAACTGTAGGGGATTCCTTTTAAAAAGTAACCCTAACAACCCTGCGTATAGGCGTTCAGCAAGCCATTCTGAAAAAGAAGACCCTTGTACTAATTGATTCGCATTTCCACAAAAATAACATTACGTCATGTTGTAGTTTGTTGTAGTCCGCAGACAGCCGGTCGGTAACATGTCATTAGGTCGAACACCCTTTGGATCGACCACCAAACTCTAACCCAAACCTTAATCCTAACCTCAGTAAAACTATGCCTAACTCTAACCCTAAACATAACCTCAGTAACCGTGACGCGGGTGATTATCTAACCTGCCGACGCTCGCGGGTGATTATCTAACCTGCCGACGCTGTTCGACCCAACGGGACCTATGGGGCAGTCCCCAGCCGGTCTTCCGAGTTTCCGGATTAGGCCACGGCCCATTTCTGGTGATACGAGGTTAGGTATTCACCGAAACCTTCACTTCACCATGAGCAAGAGCAAAGAACGGACGGATTCATGAAATAACCATCAGCCAGAAGCTGAAGATGACAGAGTGAGCGGCCTGTTATACGCTGCCCTACGGCGCTGCCAATGAATAAAGGATGTCCTGTGACATTAGGAGACCCATTATCACCAAGACACAGCCAAAGACAGTACACATGAGAGAGCATGTCAATCAAACATCCCCGGTCTGAAACGTGCTACATAAAACATTTCTTTCACATTGCATGTCGTCTTATTCTTCTGTGTGTGTGTGTGTGTGTGTGTGTGTGTGTGTGTGTGTGTGTGTGTGTGTGTGTGTGTGTGTGTGTGTGTGTGTGTGCGTGCGTGCGTTTTTTATTTAATTTTTACGGCAGCTTGCATCCTTTAATGTTGCATTACTGCCACATTCCATATGTCAAGTTGGAGACCTTGTATGTCCAAATGTTAACTTTTCAGTGAATGGGGAGAAAAACTAAATGGTTCAATGGTTCAATAATCATAATACCCTATGGTCTCTTTTGCAAGACACTTTATGTATGTATGTATACTTATATATTATTCGCCCCCTCTATTGATGCACCTTCTCTTTATTGGTACTGTACTGCTCTTGTCTTTGTTTTGTTTTTTTCCCTCTTATCTATCTTTTCTTACGTCTCTGTAACTTTGTAAATAACTGTATGCTGTGCTACTACTGGACAACTGAATTTCCCCCTTGGGATAATAAAGGTATCTATCTATCTATCTATCTATCTAGACACACTTAAGCACGTTAACTTATACTTTCCAAATTCTTTAAATAGCAGAAATATAGCTAAACTTGTAGGGAATTAATTTACAAAATACAAATAAATAAGGAGATACAAGGTTTTGCCACACAGCAACAACGTGTGAACATGACTGCACTTTGTTTAGACTTTTTCACTGAAACGTAAATATTTTACTCTAGTGGTGGACAGTAACAAAGTACACTATTAAGGCTGCAACAACAAATCGATTAAATCGATACAAAAAAATCAATGAATATATTTGTTGCCAAATGTATTGTTTTCATCAGGGCAAGAACTGGACCAACAACCATTTACATAGTGTCTCCTCACGTGACGCTACAGATGAACATGCAGGCAATCGTTAAAGAGGTGGTGCCATAGTTTTTTACTTTTTCTGTTTTTCATGTGTCTAGGAGGTTGAAAGTACTTCATTAGACCCACTGGTGTGGTTTCTATGAGCGATTATGTATTCTCTTGGTATTTGTTTGTTTTCTCTTGGAGGCTGCCACCTTGTGGTCAAAAGTGTCAGTTAAAAAACACACGTATACTAAGTATGTCACAGTATCAACTCCTCCCCTAATTACCATTCACCCAAACTGTGGGGTGTGGCTAACTTCAGCTGGGTCACCACCCACCATGACATCCATGCATACTTAATGAACTGGGGGTGTGGCCACATAAAAAAACAATTTTAACTCTTTCTGTATACTTTTTTGGAAAAGATCTTCCTCCTTGTATAATCATAATACCTGATAATCATGTTTTAGAGGGGGGGGGGGGGGGGGGGGGGGGAAATCATGGCAACACCTCTTTAACCACGGTTACCAAAAGACACACATAGGGATGGGACCGTACGCGATATTTTCGTTTATCGCGATAAAAAACACTCATGATAATCGTATCGTGGAGATTTAATTTATCGTGATATCGTCCTCCGACATACACTGGGATCAATTCATCTTTTATTTGCCGAGCTGCATATCCGGTACCACTTAAACCCTCTATTATTGGTCAAAGGTAATTGATAATTACTTTTTTTCCCGCTCTCTAACAAATCTCTTTGCCAAAAGATAGCCGATCTACAAGCTCACTACGCGAGGCGTTGTGAGCTTGTAGATTGTAGTGTGTGTGAATGGGTGAACGCACAAACCCTGTAAAGCGCCTTGGATAAAGGCGCTATATATAAATGCACCATTTACCTGACCTCCCAATATCAGGACAGGGAGTTTCGTATATGAATATATGAACATTTCAAACTTAAAATATTCCCACGACTTTTTCTAATAATCACGATCCCAAGCGTAACCGTGTTATTAGTTCGAGGGTATTTGAGAGAAATGTGTCATCACTTTTTTTGGCGAGGTAAATGTGCTGGCGTGCAGACTTTAAAGTGTGTTCCACCTGGAGTTGAATGTGCACTTATATAACCATGTCAGTTCTTCATTCAGTTCTCCCTGCATGAGAGAGAGAGACTTTGCTAGCTGCATGTCTGCGCTCTGACTCTGACCTGGCTTCACCTCCATACCCGCATCACCTCCACACACCACACATCTCTAAAGTTTCACCTCCATACCCCACAGATGTTTTTATGTTTTTTTTTTAGCCGTGGTAAACCGCTCCATAGAGTGGCTTTGCGTGTGTCTGTAGCCTTTTTCCTCAGCGTTTTGCCATAGCAAAATGTGTGTACGTAGCATCATGTTTGTCTAGTGATGTCATATGTCGTATGTCTGTAGCCTTTTCCCTCAGCGTTTAGCCATAGCAAAACGTGTGCGTGTAGCATAGCCTGTACATCCTAGACTTAAATCCTAGTCTGAAGATGTTCTGCAAGCACGACCACCGCTCACTTCACATTGGGTGTGATTTTTTATAGTCTGTTCACTGCCATCAAAGTACCTTACCTTTGCGATTTTATAGAAAAATAACCATACATTATTTCCAATCACAATCTTGTGAAGCGAGAGGCTGTAGAGTGAGCACCTGTTTGCACCCGTTGTAGACATTGAAATAGAGAAAGTAGATCAAGACAGAAATGGGATCTCTCCGCCCATTGTTATTTAGCAATGCATCTACTGCAGACAAAAATGGAGAACAGTACACATATAGTCAATACAATTACAGTACAAGTACAGTTAAACACCCTGCCTAAAAGGAACATCCCAAATAAGACTTTCTTTTACGTTGGAAGCCCTCGGTATTCAATTCATGGACAGGCAAAGTATTTACTGGGGTGCCCTCAGCCAAAAAGGTGTAAGAATCAAGGCTTAGATGTTCTTTGCTCAGCTGCTGTTGGCAGTCATGGCTGTCAGTTCCCACCTGACGTTGCGTGGGAGATCCGACTGCTCCAGTCCGCACTGAATAACCGCCAGCTTGCACAAAGTCTTCAAACTCTGACTAAAGTCTAGGATGTACAGGTCATCAGTGGACGTGTCGTATCCTCCAAAGGAGACGATACGATCTCCCACCATGCACATCGTGGGACTCATCTGAGACGGGCCTTCCCCCTTGGGCTCCACCTTTCTCCAGGAGAAGGTCTCTGGATTAAATTTCCACACCTCATTGAAGGAGTTCTGATAGTTCTGTTCGTAAACATTGGAGGTCAGTTTGTAACCTCCACATGTGTACAGCTCTCCACCGTAGTAAAAGGCT
>NC_137810.1:9592280-9852280 GCF_963921795.1 Nannobrachium achirus | reverse complement strand
TACAGATTATCTTGTTAGATGAAGGCACGTCAGTTTACTCAGCACTAGTCGCTAACTGATGTTTAGTGTGTCGTATGATTCATTTTAAAGATAATTTACACGGTTTTGATGATGAAGTTGTGATGTCATTACATGATTACGTTGGATATTGTAGGATAGCTGATGATTTTCCTCAGTCTGATTGGCTTTTTGCCCCAAAAAACACAGCCAGTGTGAAGAGTTGTGCCTGTTATGGGTTCATTTCATTAAACGTCCTGCAAAGCATGGCCAGCAGCCAGCTTGTTGTGCTGCGGGGCCGGTTGATATTCTCCTTTTAAACCAATACAATGTTATGTAAAATGCTGTCAATCAGTTTTCCGACTTATTTGGACAGTATCTGGCGAAAACTTACTGCAAATCTAGACGACTGTTATACATTAGTCAACACACTGCACAGATGTGCCATTTCAAAACTTCACACGTCCTGTCATTGGCAAGACAATAGATTTCCAGTGGATTGGCGGAACATTGAGCTTGTAGATCAGCTATTTTTTTTGCTATTTTTATGACCTTCTCTGACTTCAACGTTTAAATCTACCTATGAAGGCGGATTCTGATTTTCAATGGGAATGGAGTGGTTTCTTCCCTTTTGTGGGTTTCTGAAAAAAATAAGCTCCATTCTCCATAAATAAATAGAAAGGCAAAACAGGGAAATAAACCTGTGGAAAAAATGCATTTGCAGGACATTTTCAGGAAAAGAGACGTTTAGCCTAAAGACTTGAAATGGCACCTCTGTATGAGCTAGACAGGGTCTCAGTCAATATAATGTATGAGCTATAGACAGGGTCTCAGTCAATATAGCATAGAGTTAAAGACAGGGTCTCAGTCAATATAGTGTAGGAGTTAACGACAGGGTCTCAGTCAATATAGTGTAGCGTTAAAGACAGGGTCTCAGTCAATATAGTGTAGCGTTAAAGACAGGGTCTCAGTCAATATAATGTAGCGTTAAAGACAGGGTCTCAGTCAACATAGTGTAGAGTTAAAGACAGGGTCTCAGTCAACATAGTGTAGAGTTAAAGACAGGGTCTCAGTCAATATAGTGTAGCGTTAAAGACAGGGTCTCAGTCAATATAATGTAGCGTTAAAGACAGGGTCTCAGTCAACATAGTGTAGAGTTAAAAACAGGGTCTCAGTCAACATAGTGTAGAGTTAAAGACAGGGTCTCAGTCAATATAATGTAGTGTTAAAGACAGGGTCTCAGTCAATATAATGTAGCGTTAAAGACAGGGTCTCAGTCAATATAATGTAGGAGTTAACGACGATGTCTCAGTCAACATAGTGTAGAGTTAAAGACAGGGTCTCAGTCAATATAATGTAGGAGTTAAAGACAGGGTCTCAGTCAATATAGTGTAGAGTTAAAGACAGGGTCTCAGTCAACATAGTGTAGAGGTAAAGACAGGGTCTCAGTCAACATAGTGTAGAGGTAAAGACAGGGTCTCAGTCAACATAGCGTAGAGGTAAAGACAGGGTCTCAGCTGGAGACATGTCATCTGTGCCTCTGGCCGTCAGACACGGCTGTTTGCCAACGTGTAAATTAGTCATAAAGTCTGTTTCTCCTGTGCCATCTCACAGCCTTCCTCACTCTTCTCTCTCTCCCTTTGTAGAATTGCACGCACGCGCGCACACACACACACACACACACACACACACACATACACACACACACACACACACACACACACACACACACACACACACACACACACACACACACACACACACACACACACACACACACACACCCGCCGCACTGTGTGCACGCAGCGTGGGAGAAAGTTGCTTGTTAAAGAAAGCCAGTGTTTCATGTGTGGGTGCCAATCACACCCTCTGGAGAGAGAAACACATCACTGTGAAGCTGTCTGTCTGTCTGTCTGTCTGCCTGTCTGTCTGTCTGTCTGCCTGTCTGTCTGTCGGTCGGTCTGGCTGGCTGTCTGTCTGCTGTCGACACAATCAATGGCTCAGTCTGTCTGTCTGTCTGTCTGTCTGTCTGTCTGTCTGTCTGTCTGTCTGTCTGCCTGTCTGCCTGTCTGTCTGTCGGTCTGGCTGGCTGTCTTCTGGCTGTCTGCTGTCCACACAATCAATGGCTTAGCCTTAGTCTGTCTGTCTGTCAGTCTGTTAGTCAGTGAGTTAGTCAGCAGGACATTCATTCATTACTTGCGCCAGCAGAGCGTGCAAGTGCTGCGTTGGGTGGCTTCTGTTTCCGGCGTCCGTTTCCGGCCGTCCCTCATTAGCCAATGACCAGCATGCTTGGGGACGTCACCATCAACAAGTGCGACCTGATATGAGTGGATGGAAGTGGTTGAAAGTTAGTGGAGGTGGGTGAAACTAGCTAATGAGGGAGCAGCGTTCTCGGTGACGTCACCACCCACAAGTGCGACCTGATATAAATAACAAGGCGCAAGTTGGCACCTCGACAGGGTGCCAACTTGCCCACACACATACTTTACAGACAGTACCGATCGCAGTACTAGCGCGCTCTGCTGGTCACACGAGTTGAGACGCAATTTGGCGCCTCGACAGTGCAGTCTAGTTCAATCATTCATTCATTCATTCATTCATTCAGCCAACGTGCAAGTACTGTAATCGGCTGGGTATGTAATGTAGATTTATTTTGAAGACCGTAGCCCTGAAACGGCTCGGATTCCGGGGCTGGGATTCTGGGAATGTATGTATGTATGTATGTAGGCTATGTATGTATGTAGGTGTCTCCCTTTTTTGAAGACCGTAGCCCTGAAATGGCTGGGATTCTAGGAATGTACTGTATGTATGTATGATGGTGTCTCATCATTAACAGCCAATTAAGGGACCAGCATTCCTGGTGTTGCCACTGGTGGTCTCAGCACAGTTTGGTATATAAGAGTGTTCTTGGTAATGTCTTCATTAACATCCCATGAGGCCAGCAGCACACCAGCACCTCGACAGAGTGCAGTTCTAGTTCATATACTTTATTCATCCCAAAGGAAATGTGTTGTGTTCAACAGCTCCAGTTGCACTTGCATTTATAAGATACATGTGCATGTGCATGTGTAGAACTTCAAGTTGAAAGGAGGATTCAATAGAACTTCAAGTTATAAGAAATAAAAAACAGACAGACAAATCCATCTAAAAAAATAACTTGTGTAATATTGTTAACTTTTGAGATATAGATTTTTGATATTCATGAGCTGCATGTCATACAGATTCAAAATTAAAACAAAAAAGGATTTGGATATTTCATTGTATGTGCAATGTATCTAAAATACACAAAAGTTTAATTTTTTCATTATATTACAGAGGAAAATGTACTTTTAAACACGATTCTAATTGTTTCAGATTGATCTATTCTGTTATTAAATCAGTTCGCCAGCCAGCCTGCCAGTCAGTCAGCAAGCTGTATCTCTCTCTCTCTCTCTCTCTCTCTCTCTCTCTCTCTCTCTCTCTCTCTCTCTCTCTCTCTCTCTCTCTCTCTCTCTCTCTCTCTCCTCATTCTGTCTCCGGTGTGACTCCAACATGACAGCTCTCTCACAGAGTCAGCTGACACTTCAGTGCAGCCCCGTGTCTCTGCGTGACACCTGCAGTCACGGCCCTGCACACCTCAAGGTGCCAGGCTTCATCTCTGACACCCGCCACATGACAGCCTACAGCACCCTGCTGTCTTTACACTCTGAGCTACAGGCACATGTCTGCACCGGGTCGGGAGGGAAACCTTGTATGTCCAAAACTGTTACTTTTCACATTGGAGGGGGAAAAAGTGTTCCTACTTGTCCAATATAGATAGATGGATAGATACCTTTGTTATCCCGTGGGTAGTGGGTACCAGCTCAGAGGCCTTGTGGTTAGAGTGTCCGCCCTGAGACTGGGAGGTCGGTACCAAAGACTGAAAAATGGGACCCAGTGCCTCCCTGCTTGGTACTCAACATCAAGGGTTGGATTGGGGGTAAGTCCCTGCGACAACTAGGGTCATGTCCACGGGGTGTACTTTTACATCAAGCTGCTTCACGCTACAGAAACAGGAGATAGGCTCCAGCCTAAAAAAATGAAATGCTGGTATGTTGACCTACCTAAGGTGCCGGCTACACAGAGCTGGATATTTCTGAAGCTAGAAATGTTTTGGTGCTGTTGGGGCATGCAGCCACACGAAGCTGGATATTTCGGCTGTGAAACTGGATATTTTTTAAACCGGATAAATAAGTGGAGAGATTGAAAAATATCCGATTCACTGGATCTGTGTAGACAGGGAACCCGGATATCTCTGAAGACTTTACTGTGTGTGAGCTTGTTAGACCTAGATATCTTTGTCGTGTGGACCTAGATATTTGTGGATATCTGAAAAACCGGGATTTATGAAATATCCAGCTCTGTGTAGCCCTGGCCTAAAGCTGTGCCATGCACGTTCCTGTAATGTTTTGTATGTGAATACAATGTTATTTTGCCCAATCTGTATGATATACAATATAACTTACACTGTAGGGGTGGCTGTAATTTTGGTCTATTGAGACATATAGATCGTGTGTCTATGGTTGGACACAACCTTTGACTCATTCCAGTTTCTTGGATACAAGCCCAGAGCTGACTGCAAGGTGCTGCTCCTGACCTATAAAGCCTTGAATGGACGTATTGCTCCACCCTACCTCCATCCTCCAGTCTAATGAAACCGTGCATTCCAGGGTGGTCAGTCACTATGCTGCCAAGGTGCTGGATACCTCACAGTCACTACGCATAAGAACAAACACACTGTGTCCGGTGACAGAGCATTCACACAGCATGCACCCTGTTCTCTGGAATGCTCTCCCTCCAATGGTTAGAGAAGACGGCTCTCTGGACGACAAACCCGTTCAGGCCCGAGGCCAATTCTACAAATGCCTTCTAAAGTCAGTGGTTCTCAAAATTTCAAGAGTTTTCTGTGAGCTTGTAGGTCTATATCTGTTATTTTTCCGAATAGCCATGCAACACTATAAATCGAAAATGACAGATGCTATTCCAGTTTTAATGGGTTAGAAATCTAGGCTTAAATCCTTTTTTCCCCCTAGCCTTATTGATTTTACAGTTCCGTCCGCCTCCTCTAACCTTGTGGTTTTCATATTTTGTCGAAAATCTTTTGTGATTTGTACATACTGAAGTTGTGCACTGCCGCATTAAGGATGTTTTGGAGGCACATTCACACTGTGTATTCTTTGCTTATTGTGTTATCTAGGATTTGTTGTGAAGCGTACAGAGACCCCCTTGGGCTGATGTTGCACCACAAATAAATAAAACTGAACTTAACTGGTTTGACGCAAAGTTTGACCCGGAGGTTTCTTCCCTGAGCAAGCAGGCAGGCTCTATTAATTAGTTCAGTGGTAAAAGAAAAATACAAATAAAATCAGCACTTGCACAGGAGACCGGGTTTCAACTCCAGGGTAGAACAGCCTAGAATTATTGAATGCTTTAACCAGTGAAAAATAGCAGATATACAAGCTCACAGCGCGGCACCGAGTGCCGCGCTGCGAGCTTGTAGATCTGCTATTTTTTTAAAAGTCGTGAAAATGTGTGCAAATCTTTGAATATATGTATTTTCAAAGCGAACGTTTGTAACTCAAATTTTGCTTCTGGGTGGTCCCTGGAACTAGATATTTTGAAATGGGGGTCCGTGGCCAAATAAATATCATTTTGGGGGTCCTTCACATGAAACGGTTTGAGCACCACTGACATAGTAGTCTCTCAAGAACAGACTAACTGAGCCCCAGTTAAGTGAAAAGGACCTTTTCTTTGACGATGGCTGGCCAGATTGCTGACATAGAAACATATTTGTTTTCCAAAAATCTTAGAAGGATTCAAAAGACACTTATAGAATCGGGTCAAAATTCTAATTTTAACGATTTTTCAAAAATAGCAGATCTACAAGATCACAGCGCGGCACTCGGTGCCGCGCTGTGAGCTTCTATATCTGCTATTTTTTTATATTTAAAGCATAAAATATTGTGTCATATTGTGTTCAGGCCTAAATGCTTTAATTAAGTCAAAATACAGTAAATATGGAAATAAAATGTAATAAATCAGAGTAGTTCTTGCAGCTCTGCTCCTGGAACACAGATGTGGATGAACGTAGGGATGGGACGATAATCAATATTATCGTTTATCGTGATAAAAAACACTCACGATAATCGTATTGTGATATCGTTCATTCGTCCTCCATCATGCACTGGGATCAATTCACCTTTTATTTGCCGAGCTGCATATCCAGCACCATTTAAACCCTCTATTGGTGAAACGTACTTATAATATACGTACTTGATAGTAAATTTTTTTTTCACTCTACCAAATTGCTTGTAGATCTGCTATTGGCAAATGTTCTGCCCCATGCAGGATAATGGATTTTGGGGATATTTTGATTATCGCGATAATATCATAAATCTCTTTGGTCACAATAATCGTGATATGAAATGTTCATATAGATGAAAGCCTGGCTGTCGGCAGAGAACAGCAGAGACAGACACAGACAGACAGACAGACAGGTCTTCTATAAGGGACACATTTTATTCACTACGATTGCATTCATCACTTACTGTGTACTGGAGTTAGAGAAGAGAGAGATGACACCGGAGCAGCTTGGACAGCTAAAGCCTTTTCATTCAGGCAGGGACGTGCTGGCCATTGGGAAAAGCGGGACAACTCCCGAACGGCCGGTTCATTCCCGGCCATTAGGAAAAAATAAATAAAAATAAAATGTAGGCCTTCGTTCCATTTTGGGGGCTGGGCGGCCAACAAAGTAAATTGTCACTGTCGGGCAGAAACCTCGTACCTCCAAGTTTCAAATTTGTAAATCTTTTCCCAAAGCAAAGCCCTGCTTCATCATATAAGGCCGTCGCACAAAAGTAGTGAAAACAGCAGATCTACAAGCACACAACACCTTGCGGTGCGAGGCGTTGTGTGCTTGTAGATCGGCTGTTTTCACTAGTTTAAATCATTTTCAAAATGATAAATACAAAACAAACGGTTTTGGACATACAAGGTTTCCACCCAACAACAACGAAATATAACTCATGTAATTGGTCCACCGGCTTATTGTCACTTGTCATGATCTGAAATGGCAAATCTTTGAGTAGCAGCAGCGCTATAGAGAGAAATCTCTCTATAGCGCGCAATGAGGGCCTCTACAACTATTTTTCCCGGGCTGAATCAGGGGCCCAGCACGTCCCTGCATTCAGGTGCTGCAGTATAACAGAATGACTGACATATCCATCTCGCCATCTTCCTATAGTCATGACTCTGAGGAAAAGGCTTCAAAAGGCTGTCTGAGCTGAGCTGCTCCCGGTGTGATCTCTCTCCTACAACCATTGTTGTCCTCGTACCTGTGATGCACTGGACAGGTGTCTTCAACGTTTTCAGGCCAAGGACCCCTTAGTTGAGAGAGAGAGAGAGATGAAGCAGTGACCATGCACCACTACCTTTTCAGAGCTTCCATAGTTTCATTGTTTGACAGCACAATCAACAGCGTATTTTGGATTCATGTCAGTTTGTGTTTTCGGATATATAACCACTTGAACCGCCAATAATTGACCTTTCACTTTGTACTTAGTCTGCTCTTTTTCTCCTCTACACCAAACCTATTTGCCGAAAATAGCCGACCTACCAGCTCACGTTGTGAGCTGGTAGATTGGCTATTTTTGGCTAAAGTTCTCAGAATAGGGACACTAGGGTTCAAGGAGTTCAAATAAGAAGAAAAACATTTCTATCAATCAAAGATTTGGAGGACCCCCTAGGGGTCACCGGACCCCCTGTAGAGGGCATTGGACTAGCCGCATGAGGCTGAATGCCTTTGTTCTGTACTGGAGTTATACTTACATTATTCACCCTTTGATGGTTTTACTGACTGTCATGCTAGTGGTGTCAAAATAATCGATAATCGAACAATCTAATCGATAATTCAATTCAATTCAACGCAGCAATGTGACATAATCGATAATCGAAGCCTAAATATAATTAATTATATATAATTAGAATAATATTATATATCCACCTGTTTCCGCGGGAGTTTACTGGAGTTTATTTGGACCTGTTTGGACCACACTTCCGGTTTAACAGCAGACATACAAGCTCACGTCGCGTCGCAGATGCAGCCTGTTGTGAGCTTGTAAATCACACTCGGCTGCGGCGCCGGAAGCTCGGTACAGCGTCTGCGCAATGCACTATGGGGCGTTGGAAACTCGTGGATAGCATAAATAAAATGTTGTTCAGAATATGCCTGCTTGTATTGACTGACGAAGAATTTGCCATGTTGTGCAGTATTTATTGATTGAGTATTTTATTAGACAAAAGTGGAGAACATTACAAGTATAGTCAATACATTAAATAATGTAGTACAGCACAAGTACAGTTAAGCGCCCTGCCTAAAAGGAACAAAGCAAGTAAGTCTTTTTACGGCTTAGTAGGCCTAATATAGAGAAGTGTGACACATCACAGTGCATTGTAGAATCGAATACCAATGCACACCTCTACGTCATGCCTGTGCTTTTTTGTATGCTTCCCTACTCTCTGATTTGAATTAAGCCAGAGGTTCTATCAAGCTAAAATAAAATAAAATAAAATAAATTCAGCAAACTAAATGTGTTGCTACAGCAAATCATTTACCCAACACTGGCATGCACATGAATGTAACGACTAACAACTCGCCGATGTCTTGGATCACGTGGCGTGTGTTGCGGTTTCAACCTACGCAATAACCTGGCCTCTGCACTGCATGAAAAAAATAAAGAAAAAACAAGACAGGTATGATATATGAGTCTGGGGGCTTTCATGGCTTTTAGCCATGAATTGGTCCCCCCCCCCCCCAATGCCCGGGGGAATTCTATGTGAGGATGTTCTACTTGCATTGTGCATGTGTAATCTGCTGAGGGACCCCCGGGGGAGGTCAGAGGTCATTGTGTTGGCGGGAGATGCCCGCCAGAGTGACCACTTTCAACCTCACCTCGCTATTCTGGGCACGTCTTCTTTATGGACTCTCAAGTGTTATTCAGAAACAGCACTAAGAAATAGCAGATCTACAAGATCACAACACATCTCGACTGCTATTTTTGCAGTAAACTAAATTGGATTTGGAACACAACGATATAATTGAAGTTGATGAATGGGTTCTCTCTCTCCTGATTGGATGAAATTGGCAGCCCACCTGAAAGTGTATTATCTGTCCATTAAAGAGGCAGAGAGATAAGAAGAGCTCTGTTATTCATCAAGCAATGATTACTATCAGAGCATAGAGGAGGGGGAGGGGAGGAGGGACCATTATAACCAGATTATCACGTACACTACCAATATAGCGCTATATATTCTGACCATATAATCATCACTATATAGAGTGGTTGTTCAGTAACAGGAGTCTCCCCGTTTCTCCAATACATTTATATCGTCACTGTCGGGCAGAAACCTCTTATCTCCAAGTTTCAGATTTGTATGTTTTTTCGCTAAGTAAAGCCCTGCTTCATCATACAAGGCCGTCGCACAAAAGTAGTGAAAACAGCAGATCTACAAGCACACAGCGCCTCACGGTGCGAGGCGTTGTGTGCTTGTAGATCGGCTATTTTCACCAGTTTAGTTCATTTTTTAAATGATGAATACAAAATGAACGGTTTTGGACATACAAGGTTTCCACCCGACAACAACGATATACAGGATGTCCTGACTGACCCTTGGATGGGTGGATGGATGGATGGATGGATGGATTGATATTGAGCAAAAGACTAAAGTGTAACTTTCTGCCTGGCTTGACTCAATTCCATTCTGGAGGATGGAATCAATTGTGGTATCAGATCTGTGCCACCCTCTCACACAGAGATCTGTGTCAGTCTGTCCACCCTCTCACACAGAGATCTGTGTCAGTCTGTCCACCCTCTCACACAGAGATCTGTGTCAGTCTGTCCACCCTCTCACACAGAGATCTGTGTCAGTCTGTCCACCCTCTCACACAGAGGGTTTGCATGTCCTCATTACTGAGTGGAAACCATGTGAACAGTCTGTCCAAAAACTGTTACTTTTCAGGCAATGGAGACTCTGTGTTCTCAACAACCTGGCAAGCCTGTTTGGGCGTTAAATCTATGAAAAACTACAAGCTCACATGTTGAGAGCTGGTAGATTGGCTATTTTCTTGCGCGGTTAAAAGTGAGCATGGTGTCTGGTGACCTACTATAGGTCTCTAACTACTGAACTGACTGCCATGCAAAGGCTAAACAATCATCTAGATGGCATGTTACAGATGCCAGGTTCATGTGTATGTAGACCATGAATCCTAATAGTGTGTGTGGTTTAAATAGATGATTTATATTTTAGACATTATACTGTAGGTCATGCATGGGCAACTGGCGGCCCGGGGGCCACATGCGGCCTCCACCTTCACTTAATGCGGCCCACAGGTTAATATCGGAATACTGATATATTATTGATTTGTTACAATTCCAAACATGCAAACATGACCCGCTTTAATTACTTCAGTCTGTATTAGCAGCTTAATCACAAGCATTAAGAAACATATTGTTTTTTTTATGTCGATTGTATTGGTATTTAAGTTCATTAAGTTAAGATAAGTATAAGTAAATGCATTTGAAATGAAATGAAAATGTTACTTTTCAGGATTCAAAAATAGCAAAAATAGCAGATCTACAAGCGCACTGCAATGCATTTTGAGCTTGAAGATCGGCTATTTTTGCTACTTTTGTGTGACATAGAATGACGGATTAGGGCATTCATTTACGAAAAAAGTTCAAATACGAGATAACTGCCCGATGCAATATGCAATATGGCCCTCTGGAATGGGTGTGGAAATATAGTGGCCCTCTCCGTCATTAAAGTTGCCCACCCCTGCTGTAGCTTCTTGGTTTACCTATGACACTAGATCTTTTTTTTTTAAATTATTTTAAAGATTTGTTTTTGGGCTTTTTATGCCTTTATTTGATAGGAGAGCAGACCGACAGGAAATGGGGAGAGAGATGGGGAACGACACGCGGCAAAGGTTGTCCAGATCGGGAATCGAACCGGCGACGCCAGCAGGCATCATAGCCTAGTATGTGGTATGCGCCTTGACCACTAGGCCAGCGGGCACCCGACCCTAGATCATTTCTATACATTTGATGTATTACCATGAGCTTGTTATAAATCACTCTGGATTAAGAGTGTCAGTAGAGAGTGGTGTCAGAGCAGATGGTAGACATGAACAGGTACATGAATAGAACACCACCATATGGAGAGCAGATCCATTGTCGCATGGGGGGTTTCACAAAGGGCAGAAACCTCTCATCTCCATATTCTAACTTTCTGTACTTGGTCACAACTACACAACTACAACAATGTCACACAAAAGCATCAAAAGTAGGAGAGCCACAAGCTCAAAAGGCACCTTGAAATGCGACATGAAAGCGACGTGTTTCAAGCTTGTAGCTCCGCTACTTTTTTGAGGATTTAATTTCTTTTTTTTTTATTTGAATCCTGAAAAGTAACAGTTTTGGACATCCACCTGACAGAGACGACATACAGAATGTGCCATTTCAAGGGATTCTTCGGGAACATAGCAGTAAAGCACGAAGACTTGAAACGGCACATCTGTAGGTTTCTCGCGCTTTGATTCTGAGCACTTAATTGCTCCTGAGGTTATGCCAACAGAGTTCTGAAAATCCATGACACTGTCATGGCAACCAAACACAAAACAGAGCATTTAGGGAACATAAAACAACCAAACATGATGGACATACCGGTACAAGGTTTTCCTCCGACAGCGAAGCTGACAGGGAAAGTTTTCCTTGTTATCTCTTGACAAGAGAACAACACTTCTATAATGAGACAAAGTTGTGACGTGGAGGTCACAGCCGGCAGCGTCTCCACTGAATGCAACACAATATAATAACACAGGTCACACAGCCGAGTGACACGCAAAGCAATGTTGTTAATTTATCCAATATCTGAGAGTTTCAAATTGGACCCCAGAGCGCTGAGATGCTATTCCAGAGTTTTTCTTTCATGTCAAGGGTCGGCAAACTGATAACTATTTTGTCCACGGACCTGGCTATTTTTGAGTAGCTGTAGTGCTTTACTTTAGGAACCACTTGAACCCCAGGATCCATATAGATGCCTTAATGGTCCGCGTCACACTGATAAGAACCAGCATGCAGTGAACCCCACCGCTCATAGGATGCAATGGATAAGTGGTCACGGCACAAATGCATTCCATCGAACTTTCAGATGCTGTTTTCTGTGTGTGGAGCTAGAATGCTTATGATTTTTACTGTGATATCTCACTCTTGAGATGTGTTATCCTTGGTTTCTGTTGATTGTAAATAATAGCGATTCAAACCCCACCTCCATTCACCATCATTAGAATGGAGGGAGCGCTCCTCATGATCAAGGCTCCCCCAAACCAACAGGTTTGGAGATCTGTTAGGAATTGATTACCTGTGCATTCAGTCTCAATGTTTGTAAACACATAATTGGTCTATAGGGGGGAACATTAGACCAAAATAGCCTTGGCAGGTCCCCGGACCTCACATTAAAAACCACTGTGTTATTGTGTGTCGCGTAGGCCATGAGACATCAGCTTAGTTGTCTCTGCGATGTCATTGATTATTAGAAAATCCAGGCACACGTTACATTTTTGACAGGTTAAACATGGGTGTTACAATCATATTTTAAAGGTTCTACACACATGCATTTAAACATAATTAACATCATAATTGTCTATGTCCCAAAAAAAGTTTTCCAAAAGATTTACCCCTCCTGAATACAGAGCTCCTGTCATTTCTGCCTGGCTTTCAGAGCATTTTCAGCTGCAGTACCACCTTGTCCTATCCCATACTTCCGTAACTCCTGACTTTTACTTTAAAGGTATATTCAGTGATTGTATTTCATTCAAATAAAAATAAAATTGGTACATTTTCCATTCATTCTCCTCACTAGAATGTGTGCTGACCACATAAGGACTTCCACCTTGGCCTGTGTTACGAGCATAGCTAGATTCGGTTTTCAGAGGTAGCCAGCCAGTCCGTGACCAATCAGGGTAGAGTATGGCCGTAGTTATGTTATGATGTTTAGTTATGATGGTCAAAATAAAAGTTTTGAGAACCACAGTCGCTCTAAATTAAGAACGTCTGCTAAATGCCTGGATTGTAAACTACTGAACTCATAAAATACCACAGTCTCGTAGTAAATAAGTATCACATTTCCTGAAGCTGGAGACGTAGGCCTACCGATATTCAGTGATTGGGTCTAATGATCAAAACGAGAACATTCTAATGGTGTAAAAAATCTATTAAAAAAATTACACTTCCATGCTGTAAGGCCAGTAAGGGACAAGATGACCCCCGGCCACTTTCATTATCACTGAATACACCTTTAACAGAGTACTTCTACATTGCAGTATTGATACTTTTACTTTCCACCACTCCACTGCTGCCAGGTTACCAGCCTCCCCAGCCTGTGGGAGTAACGGATGTACGAGCAGTGACAGTGATCTCCCTCCCCTCCCGGCTTATCCTCTTCTCCCCAACCAACACCCGCAGCGCGAGGCGGAGTGAGCTTGTAGATCTGCTATTGTTGGCTAAAGTTCTCCGAATAAAATATTGCAGGAAAAAAAAACATTAAGAAAAAAAAAATGTGCTGCTTGTATCTGTAGTGCCTAAATTTATGATGCTCCGTAATTGTCAGTCGCTGAAAATAGCATTATGCAATACATTATGAGCTCACAATGCGTTGCGGTTGTGGCGCGTTGTGATCGATTGATTCATTGAAAAAATGTATTAGAGGTTTGAATAGAAAAGGGTACAGTTACATCACTGGTACAAGGTCAACTAAAAGGATATGCCCAAGAAACCATATGTCTTGTTTCAATTGAGATCCTTTTTTCTTTTTTTTACTCATAACATTGAATGACAGACGGATAGAACCCAGTAATATGCAAACGATATCAGAAAAATCAGTAGCAAAAATTACAAATAAATTGTATTTTATGAGCTTGTACATTGGCTATTTTCGGCACACGACACCGCTTGATGGCAAAGTATAAATTGTGTCCTTTTATCTATTTACTGGTTTTTATATTAGGGCAGGGGTCTTCAACGTTTTCAGGCGAAGGACCCCTTAGTTGAGAGAGAGAGATGAAGCAGGGACCCCCACAACCTGTTCATAGATTCCATATAGTTTCAACGTTTGACAGCACAATCATCAGTGTATTTTGAACACTGATGACCGTCAATACTATTAGGCCTAATAAACTTGACCTTTCACTCTGTACTTAGTGTCCTCTTTTCTCCCCTCTACATCAATCCTCTTTGCTGAAAATAGTCGATCTACAAGCTCACAACGCCTTGCGCTGCGAGCTTGTGGATCGGCTATTTTCGGCTCAAGTTCTCAGAATATGAACGTTAGGGTTCAAGTGGTTAATATAAAAAAGGAGAAGAAAGAAAAGTTTCTATCACACAAAGATTTGGAGGACCCCCTAGGGGTCCCGGACCCCCTGTTGAAGACCCCTGTATTAGGGTACTGTATATGTAATATTCTCTCTAGAACTGCTTAATTTGAGGGAATGTGTCACTGTGTGAAGCGACTCTCAGCCCTGTGGATGATTCTGGCTCCCTGCATGCTCCCTGCAGTCAGGGAGGGTTGCCTAGAGGCACAATAATAATAATAATAACGGCAGTAAGTCAGAAATGTGACATTTCTTTCCCCGCCACAAACCTTCATATCGACACCGTCGGGTGGAAACCTTCTACGTCCCCATTGCTTTTTCAGGCAATGGGGGGAAAAAATATACCAAATTGGATTCCAATGGATCCCACAAGCCCCGATCGTTAATACTTTTTCATTGGTTCAATATTTATGAAACCCACACACACTTAAGCCCTTTCACTTTAACGTTATTACTATTATTATCGTCTCTGTCGGGTGCAAACCTTGTATGTTCTAAAACCGCTACTTTTCAGGATAAGGATTCCCAAAATAGCAAAGGAAGCAGATCTACAAGCTCAAAACGCCTCGCTCTGTGCCGCGTTCCTTGCTTGCAGATCAGCTGCTTGTAGGTACCTTTGTGTGACGACCTAGCATGATCAAGTAGGGCATTAATATATGAGAAAAAAATAATAACGAAATGTTAAAATATGAAGACGATAAGAGGTTTTTGCCTGTCAGCAGCGTTATAATATAGCTTATCGTTGTTGTCGGAAGAAAACCTTGTATGTACAAAACCGTTATCGTTGTTGTCGGAAGAAAACCTTGTATGTACAAAACCGTAAATTTTGTTCTTATCATTTTACAAATGATTTAAACTAGTGAAAATAGCCGATCTACAAGCACACATCTGCTATTTTCACCACGTTTGTGCGACAGTATTGTATGATGAAGAAGCACTTTACTTTATGACAAAAAACATATACATTTGAAACTTGGAGATACAAGGTTTCCGTCCGACAGTGACAATATGAAAAACGGGAGTTACAAGGTAACAGCAGCAATATCCGCCTGCATGCGGCCTCTGCCTCATTTCCTCTCCTGTGTCCTATCTCCTTCCATATCATCTCCTCTCCTGTGTCCTATCTCCTTCCATCCGCCCGCCTCCTCTCCTCTCCACTTCCTCCTCCTCCTGCCCGGCTCGTCTTCTGCTTTTATCTCTTAACTTCCTCTCTCTCTCTCTCTCTATCGTATCGCTCCATCTGTCCTTCTGACCGCGCTCTGCTTTTATCCATCAAACTGTCATCTCTCTCTCTCTCTTTGTCTTTCCTTCCCCTTCACCCCTTCTTGCTCTCATTCATTGGCATGAAAAAAAAAACAATAGGTTTACATTGCTTTGATGTAAACGTATGCTTGCCACGAAAGGACCTGCAGCTCAATGGACCGCTCCGTCGATCTACGGGTGCCCCCACATTTAAGTCATTGAACATGTTTGAAATATGATGTGGAGTGTGATGTATAGTGTGGAGCAAAACCAACATTGTATTGTATTGCTGGTGTTGGTCCACCGTGTTTTATCAAGTTCAGAGTCAACAGAGCCTTCTACTTGGGGATTTTATAAAGCACTTTGTGCTTCCATAGGTTGACAAGCTTTATGGAGATGATGATTTCCTTTAGCCAGAAGCAACTGGCACCTGCCCACAGAGCCAAACCTACTAGTTCTGGTGTACTGACCATGGTATTACTGGGCCTAACTGACCAACCAACTGGCCTGACCTGACCTGAACCCCACAGATAATCTGTGTTATGTTTCCCCTCATTGGATCACTCCAATGTGGGTATCACTCCGCGGCGGAGGGATACATTCAAGGTAAGGATTAACGGATTCATTACTGTGTGTACCTGTGCGTGCGTGGTGGTGTGGCCTCACCTATATAGGCACCCACGAGAGCTGCTTTTTCATTTCTCTGCTGAAAATTCAGGTTCAATCGGCCCGATTCACCAACCTACTTAGGAACGTTCTTCCGAAGAAATTTGTTCTTAGACCCTTTTAAGAAGTTTTTTTAAGAAGATTTGGCATACACCAATGTTTTCCTAGCTGTGATTTGTTCTTATGTTAAGAAGAAATCTACGCACACTGTAGAGCACTCTTAGGGTGGCCTTTTAGTTCTTAACTCTCCCACCGCTTTGAACGTTCACGTTCGCCCGATTGCGCAAGACCTCTCCGCCAATACGGCGCTCGTTCGGTTCGTTCGTCTGATGACTGTAAGCTGATGAGGGGTCGCGCGGCCGTCTACTGTAAACACATTTTCCGCGGTGATGGTGTAAAAAATCCATTATGCGTTAGATCAACGGAGAACAATTCACTTCCTTGTTGATTTCCTCTGGCTGTAAGGCTCTGGGGCCAGTGACTGGTCTTCTTCTTCTTCAACACATAACAGGCAAATTCACATTCATTCTCGCATGACGCCGCCCTCTGCTGCCTGGCAGACCAAAGTGCACTATTGCACAACCCAAAAAAATAAAAATAAATAAATAAATGTCTGTCTGTCTATCTACTATAACGTCGCAAAGGTAAGCCGCTTTTTGATGGCACCAGACCCAATAAATAAATAAATAATCTGGCAGTGGGAAAGTTAAGTGTGACATGCTGTGCTAAAATAATTTATTCTTTAAGTTTCATCAATTCTACAGTTGTATAATAATATGATTTAAATCATCAAAATATTTGTATCATATCTTTAGAGCAGTGGTTCTCAAAGTGTGGTTTGGGGACCCCAGGGGTCCTTTAGGAAGTTCCAGGGGGTCAACTGTAAAACAAGGAAGAGTTACCATTTAAATAGCCGATCTACAAGCTCACAACCCAACGCATTACCATTACAGCCCGTTTTGTGCTTGTAGATAGGATATTTTTAAACATTTTGATAAATCTTGAAAAATCTTCCCAGGCAGAACATATTTTCAGGTGGGGGTCTACAGAATGCATGTTAATTTGGGGGTCCTTGTGAAAATGTTTAGAACCACTGGTTTACTGACTAGTTTTCAACAGGTCTGAAAATTGCATCCCAACCCAAAATGAGCCGGTTGAGTTGAAGCCCAAGTCTCATACTCACCCCCTATGCGCCCCACCCTCCCCCCGGCACAAATCTTCCCAGGCATAATTTTTTTTTATTGTTTGGAGTCTAGTGGTCCACCATCTTTACACTTTAGTTAGGCTATTCTTGACTTCATTCTCTCAACTTTATTTCTGTGAGTGATTTCTTGTTAGTTCTGTGTACAGCAATCAAACACAGGTGTGACTGCAGAGAGTGTCACGAAGTCGTGCCTTATATGGGGATTTGTGGGTGGCTCCCTATGGTAATAGGGATGCAAATTAGGATATGTGGGGCGTCTACCTGTGATAATTAGGATTACCTGGCACACCCCTTCGAGTTACGAGGATTGGCATTCTTCATGATAAGAACATAGTTAAGAACAATTTTGCCTTCCTAAGAACGTTTCATGAATGTGACTGGACTTCACTTAGGAATTCACTTAGGAAGAAATTTAAGAACAAGTTAAGAAGAAAGTTAAGAACGTATGGTGAATGAGGCCCATTGTCGGAATTCACTTAGGAAGAAATTTTAGAACAAGTTAAGAAGAAAGTTAAGAACATATGGTGAATGAGGCCCATTGTCGGTAAATGAGCAGAGAAGGTAAGTGTATGGGGTGAACCTGCGAACCAGCGTGATTTTGAAGACATGGTTCACAACCACACAATATGGGAGAAAATCCACAACCACACAATATGGGAGAAAATCCACAACCACGCAATATGGGAGAAAATCCACAACGACCTGATTCTCCGACACCCCTCAGTTGCGGAGTTTGGTGACCGGACAAAATCCAGAGAGCGTTACCACAGAAATGTCCCTATTATGAAGAACTGGACGCTGTTCTTGGTCGCTGCTCAATGAACAATCCTGGCAAACTCAGGATGGATCGAGGATCCAGTTCTTCTCACGATGAATCTCTGTGTCGTTCACCTGAGAGGAGTGAGGTAACCTTGAGGGAAGAGGATAACACCCTCAGCTGTGGAAGAAAGGCCAGAGACTTCAGGCCAGTCTTCTGGTTCACATCGCTCAACATCTGGTGCGGAATCAACGCCAGTCTTCTGCCAGAGCAGGTTCACTATTATAGCTCATTTTAATTCACATTCAAATTGTGTTCTCAGTGGCTATAGGTTTAGCCTGGAGTTGCTACCATTGTAGCCCTCCTAACCAGAACTCTCGAGTATTATACCGTGTTTACATTTGTAGTGCCTTTTAGCTATGGTTAGCATTAGCCACCAGCTGCACTAATCAAGTCTCAGCTTCAGTACTAGCTGTTTTTTTGTGCTTTCTTTTCTTGTTTTGCAGGAATCACATTGAGATTCTGCTTTATAATTCAAGGTTTGCATTTTCAGTCAGTTTTACCATAACCTGGTGCTGACTGTTACATGCTACTCAGACATCTCCATAACCTGGAAGCCAGTTTTCTGAATACTTTACTACAGTCTATTGTTTTCAGTTTCAGTCAGTTTTACCATAACCTGAATGTTACTCCTCCATAGACCGGTTTCTTGTTTACAAACATTGAGACTAAATGCACAGCTGAATGTATCATGTAATCAATTCCCACCAATCCCCAAACCTGTTGTTTTGGGGAGCGCTGCATGGTTTCTATTTATTGGCTAATTTTGGTACCGACCCATCAGTGTGACGTGGACCAGAAACCCGTCTATAGCTGACAGATGTCTCCATAACCTGGAAGTCCTGTCAGTCTTTTGTTTGCTGATTACATTTACTAAGAAGTAAGCTTATTGGGCCGATTCACCAACTTACTTACGAATGTTCTTACGAAGAAATGTCTTCTTAGACCCTTTTAAGAAGTTTTTTAAGAAGATTTGGCAATATTTTCTTAGCTGTGATTTGTTAAGAACAAATCTATACACACTGTGGAGCACTCTTAGGGTGGCCTTTTAGTTCTTAAGTGTGAATAAAAATAATGTATTCTTTAAGTTTCTTCAATTCTACAGTTTTATTCATTTTATTTATACAACTTAAATTTTAAATGACCAAAATATTTGTATCATATCTTTAGAGCAGTGTTTCTCAAAGTGTGGTTTGGGGACCCCCAGGGGTCCTTTAGGAAGTTTCAGGGGGTCCACAGTAAAACGAGGAAGAGTTTTACCATTTTAACCCAGTTTTAAACGTTGTTTGAAAATAGCTGATCTACAAGCTCACAACGCATTACCATTACAGCCCATTTTGAACTTGTAGATCGGATATTTTTTAAACACTATGATAAATCTTGAAGAATCTTCCCAGGCAGAAAATATTTTCAGGTGTGCAACATTGTTTTCTCACTCAACAGTAAACAAACCAACATAAAGTTTAAGTGTATATAGAGGGTATCTTCACATTTCTAAAGTGACAATTTAAGGACTTTTTAATACTTCTAAAATGACAAATTAAACATTGGCCATATTGTCAGCAGAAATTGTGAAAATAGCCGATCTACATGCACACGATCTGCACGCCTCCTCCCCGCTCGCGGGCCTTGTCCCCCCCCCCCCCCCCCCCTACGGCAAACCTCCGAAGCCGACCTCGCGAGCTACGACAGCTATGCCCAGAAACGTACATGTATGAGAGTGCCACGCGGTTTCCGGAACGCGAAGTTATCGGGGACATCACTGAGGACCGAAATACCATGTCAAGGTAAATCTGTTACTGTTATAATTTTCCTTATCTATTAGTTTTTATAATCTCCAGAAATGGCTGGTGCACTGATGACGTTCCACCTATGATAAATCTTGAAAAATCTTCCCAGGCAGAAAATATTTTCAGGTGGGGGTCTGCAGGATGCATGTCAATTCGGGGGTCCTTGACATGAAAATGTTTAGAACCACAGCTTTAGATTAGTTTTCAACAGGTCTGAAAATTGCATCCCAACCCAAAATGATAATCCCCTTAGCGTGTGCGCTGTATAGGGAGAGGTGACCCTGCCACGGCGTGCCAGGAGCACAGGTCCACTACAGCAGTGGTTCTCAACCTGTGGGTCGGGACCCCCAGGGGGGTCCCCAAATAATTTTGGGGGGTCCCCAGATGATTAACTTAATGTGCAACATTGTTTTCTCACTCAACAGTAAACAAACCAACATAAAGTTTAAGTGTATAGAGGGTATCTGCACATTTCTAAAGTGACAATTTAAGGACTTTTTAATACTTCTAAAATGACAAATTAAACATTGGCCATATTGTCGGCAGAAATTGTGAAAATAGCCGATCTACATGCTCACAACGCCTCGCGTTGTGAGTGGGGATGGAGCTCGTTTATTTTTATTGATAATGAGCATGTTATCGATCATGCTTATCGAGTCGGGCTTTTATCGAGTCCATTATTGAGCTTTTTCTGTTATTTTGTGGAAAGACATGATGAGACACTATCAATTCTGAAGCTTAAAAAAAAAAAAAAAAAAAAAAAAAATATATATATATATATATATATATATATATATATATATATATATAGAGAGAGAGAGAGAGAGAGAGAGAGAGAGAGAGAGAGTTTTACAGTACTATTCATGAATTAATAATAATAGCCTACTGTAAAACTATACTATAAATTGTATAGGTATAATATAAACTATAGGCTAACATTTCCACGTATCTTTTTTTTTTTTTTTTTACAGTAAATGCAACAAAAATCTAGATATGCACTACATTTGACTAGGGCCTTCAAATACAGTACTTGAACATACAGAAGGCAAGTCAACCTTTTTATTTTTGGAAAATATTTGAAGAAACTAAATGTGTACCATCTCTTTAAAAGTGTAATTTATAACGCATAGTACGACGGTGTCACGCAACAAAAAAATACCCAATCAACAAGCTCACACCGCGTCTGCTCGCACCACGTTGTGATCTTGTAGATCCGCTATTTTCGGTAGACTGAGAAGAAGTCACGCTGGCAACGCTACGGATTCATTCGCACCGAGCGACACATTATAACTCTATGGTAGGGATTTTGAGTATCCCAAACGGATTATTATCGATGGAATCATTCATATTTTCAAGCACCACATACTTTGGGTGGAAGAGAACGGTTGTCGCGCTGCTGCAACAGCCGACGTCACGTAGGAGTTGTTTCAACTCGTCGCAGACATGCAAAGTTATTGATTGCACTTGGGTCTTATGTGATGCACTATGGACAAGTGCCTGGCTCCGTCTGCATTGTCGAAGTGTTCCCTTCCGAGTATGATGTAACAACCGTGCTGCATATAGCCCATTGCTTTTAGCTCTCCCCTTGTCTTTTCAAAAAGGTAACCAAACTTTTTAGTGTTTCACGCGTTCCACCGTTGTTCCGCGGCACGCATGCACTTCCAAAGCACATAACTATCAATGACAATGACGCAATGTACCTCCCGGCCCGGCCGCGCAGCCCATGACGTGACGCTTACTATTTTCACAATTGAACCGTGTTATACAAAATGTAATGCCTCAACTGTTAGTGCTCGTCAGGGTGGGGGGTCCCCAGATAAAATATTATTTTGGGGGTAGCGGCCTGAAAAGGTTGAGAACCACTGCACTACAGGATGCATGTCAGCCCGTTGTGTCCAGTCCAGGGCAGGGAGGACATTCACCCTGGGGACGCGCATGCATCCTGCATGCACTGCCTGGGGCGGACCCATGCAGAGGAGGTGGTGAGGCACCCTAATGGCTGCCTGTCACTGCGTGAAAAACATTGAACATGGGAAGGTTTTTCTAGGGTAAATCCCCACTTATCCCTCATAGTCATAACATGCCTAATTGCCTATGGTGGATTTTTATGAAACAAAAACTTTGCAGATAGAAAGAGGATAATTCAAGCTTTCAGTATAGCCGCAATGTTGATGAGTTCACTTTGTTTAATACAATCAGATAGGACTTTTCTGTTTGGATGTATGGGCTGTCAATGGCAGAAATTAGTTTTTTTTGCCACTCAGTAGGTGTGTTCCCACATAACTTCCAGCAACAGTGATGTCACACGCATACCCTCTATCATAATTGTATGTTTTTGTAAGGTTTTATGAATCATAATTCATGCTCTAATTTACATTTGGGGGATATCTTTCACAATAATAGTACATGTCCTAGACATTCTAATGATCACCCAAAAAATTATTACAGGCATTTTACTTATGTTTTTGTGAGGAATGTCAGCCTCTGTGGGGGGTATTTATATGCAAATATCGTGGCCAATGGCATTGTAAATACTGAACAATAGGATCCAATGGTGATGTTTAGGTGAAAAAATAACAGGAAAAAAAAATATATTTTTTTGATAAAATATAAATGTTGCCAAAAAGCATCGCTGGGTATTGCAGGGTTAATATAAACTAGCCTACAGCCCCCTGCGGGGGCCTGGCCCCTTTGTGTGTGTGCCTGTTAGTCCCCCTTGGTGTGCTCTCTCTGGAACTGCCCCCGGACTGGGAGTGCCCTGCTTGTTGACACCCATTTGTGATGTAAATCGCATCACAGGACAGCCGCCTACAGGCCAAAATTTGGGAAAATATTTTAAACATTTGGGGATTATGAGAAGTAGAGACACATCTGAAGGTGATAAAGTTGATGTTGGGCAAGGTACATGCGTTATTGATTTTTGTATTATGTTTTTTAGACAATTGAGCAACTGCTGAACGTGGAGTTACAGATGGACCAACGGACCAACCAGCATACACACTATTTTTTGGGGTGATTCTATTTAGGTTGTGGGATGTACTAAAGTGGATGTTTTCTGTTTTCGGGGTTCAAATGATTCCTTTGCCATAAGGAAGAGGGAGGCCATGGAGGCACGTGGCCATAGCCCAATATGTAACATCTGTTTATGTCAGTTTTCTGATTTTTTTGTGACTGACTTTTTTTCTTGACCCTGTCGTAATATTTGGCCAATTGATTTAAATTGTAACTTTAGAATTTTGTTTGTTTTAATGTTTAAGTTGTCATTTTAGAGGTATTAAAATAGTCCTTAAATTGTCACGTTAGAAATGTACAGATACCCTCACACTTAAACCTTATGTTCGTTTGTTTACTGTTGAGTTGACAATGTTTCACATTGAGCTATGTAAATGTCAGTTTTCTTGTTTTTCTTTAGACTGACAATAAATAAACCTTTTTCTTGCACTGTGAGTTATTGTGAGCTTGTAGATCGTTTATTTTCACAATGTTTGACCCTGTCGTAAATAATATTTGGCCAATTTGGTATTAAAAGGATCTTAAGAGTAATTAAATTGTAACTTTAGAATTTTTCACAATGTTTAAGTTGTCATTTTAGAGGTATTAAATAGTCCTTAAATTGTCACGTTAGAAATGTGCAGATACCCATACCCATGTTTATAGACACCATCTCTGAGAGGATCATTTGCATATATTCCCTCGGCCAGCCAACCCCCCCCCCCCCCCCACCCTACGGCAAACCTCCGAAGCCGACCTCGCGAGCTACGACAGGCGTGCCCAGAAACATACATGTATGAGAGTGCCACACGGTTTCCGGAACGTGAAGTTTCCAGGGACGTCACTGAGGACCGAAATACCATGTCACGGTAAATCAGTTACTGTTATAATTTTCCTTATCTATTAGTTTTTATAATCCAGAAATGGCTGGTGCACTGATGACGTTCCACCTCCGGGACATTTCATTGTTCCATGGTCCCGACCAACTGTTTGGGTTGTTTGACGTGTCCCACCCCAGACCTTGGTGGATGACGAAGCCTCCTTTCCCTGGAGGCGTTGAGCCTGTTGTGAATATATATATATATAATATATATATATATATATATATATATAGAATTGTAAATTATAAAATAATTATTGTGTGTGTGTGTGTGTGTGTGTGGGGGGGGGGGGGGGGGGGTCTTTTCCAAAAGCGCGCAGAGCAACAGAGAGTCAAGAGAGAAGACAACCAGGACAAACATTCAGAGAAGAGGACATCGAGAAGACGAGGCAACCAATGTCCAAATATCCTATGGCCCAGATGCTTAGGGAGGCTGCAGATGCCCTAGATGTGCAGGAGAGGGACAGGGACAGACAACATGTCCATGTTGCCGTGGACACAACATCGCCCGTTGTATCCCCCTCTGCCCGAGTAATGAGCACACCCACACCGCACCGCCACCGGCCGCCTCTTCCCTTCCTTTTACCCCCACATGCTCGAGGTAAGGAGTTAGCCTTTAGCTTCCACACTACACCACGTCTTTATCTTATATTTACAATTGGCTTAAGGCCGCAGCCCACTTTGGCACAGGGCACAGGACACAGGGCAGCCCACAGTCAACGGACACAGGACAGTCAACGGACTTTGAGACACGCCCACACTCGAGCATAGGCACAGGGCACAGGGCAGTCCACAGTCAACGGACTTCACAGAGAGAGACGCACACTTTGGGGGGGGGGGGGGAAATGCACAGAGAGAGACGCACACATCACCAATACGTTTTATTTCTTATTTTTTTCAAAACATTTTTTTATCCTAATTTTTTTTTCTCAAAAATTTTTTTTCTCAAACTTTTTTTCTCAAAAAACTTTTTTTCTCAAAAAACTTTTTTTCTCAAAAATTTTTTTTTCTCAAATTTTTTTTTCTCAAATTTTCTTTTTCTCAAACATTTTTTTTTCTCAAATTTTTTTTTTTCTCAAATAATTTTTTTTTTTTTTTTTAAACTTTTTTTTTTTTTATAACTTTTTTTTTTTTTTTTTTAAACTTTTTTTTTTAAACTAGATGTGAGCGGGCCGAAGGCCCGCAAACCTCTAGTTCTTAACATTTTTTCTTTCTTTTGTAAATCGTCGTCCTATTTCATCACACTACAGTGTCACACAAAAGCATCAAGAGTAGCAGATCCACAAGCTCGCAAAGCAACACGTTTCTAGCTTGTAGATCTGCTACTCTTGCTGTTTCTTTATTTGAATCCTGAAAAAGTAACAGTCTGGGACATAGGGAGGTTTCCCACCGACAGTGGCGATATACGTTATACTCCTGACACTCGTGTACGTGTATAATTTGATCGTTTATTCGTTGTTTTACCCCGTGCAGCACTTTGGTCAGCCTGGGTTGTTTTATTAGATTTGATTAGATTTGATCGTACCACCGGTGCACAGTATACCGTACACCAGGGATTAAGATGGAATAGTGAAGCGTGTGTGTGTGTGTGTGTGTGTGTGTGTGTGTGTGGGTGGGTGGCTATGGCAGCGCCGTCAGACACTGTGTGTGTGCGTGTGTGCGTGGTGTGTATTGTATACATAATAAAGAGGGGGAGGATGTTCATGTTATGTTGAGGCTCTTGGTATTAAATGGGTTTATTATTCTTTAAGGCTGAGGCCCCTCAGGCAGACAGCTATAGGACCACCAGACCCACATAATACATTTACATAATACACATCCACAGTATACATAGGCCTACATATACATAGACTCCCCCTGGGACACATAGAGCTCCGCTATGTACAACCAAGATAACATAATATAGTTGGTGTCGGGCAGAGACCTTGTATCTTCATATTTTAACTTTTTTATGATTTTATGTTTTATTTTATTTTTGTAAATAAACGCCCTAGTAAAAAAACGTGTTTTATATTCGCCTCTGAGATGTAGTGGAGTAGAAATATAATAGTATTCATGGGTTTCATTTGTAGTCCTACACTGGCCATCACCGGTGTTCTGATTGAAGTAGAACGTTGGTTCTCAAAGCGAGGTCCGGGGACCACCAGGGGTCCTTGAGGGAGTTCCAGGGGGTCCCTAGCTAAATATGATAGTTAGGAACCAAATAGGTCCATTTGGATCCTCCCCCGCCTTCTAGGGCTGTCACAATTATTACATAATCGTCTAATCGTGATTATTTGACATTATTGCAATTATTTTGTCATAATCGTCATAATCGTGAATGTTGAAAAATGTCTGAAATAGTGGAAATAGCAGATCTACAAGCTCACAACGCGTCGCGATGCGACGCGTTGTGAGCTTGTAGATCGGCTATTTCCACTATCAAAGTTATTTTTTAAGTAGTAAGTTGTCAAATATGTCAGTAATTTCTTTATATATTTAGGTTATGTCTCATATCTACCATGTACAACTTCAAAGCCTAAAAGCCAAACAGAAATGTAATTATCAACGACAAAAACACAATTAAATCGTTAATCGCCAATTATTTGAGTGACAATTAATCGTCATGTAAAATGTCATATCGTGACAGCCCTACCGCCTTCTCTAGTCTCTGGAAACGCCCCTCCGGGATGTCCGATCTATTGGTTCCCAGCTGGACGCCCTCTTCTTACACTCTGCCCTCCCTAACAGAAAAACAGCAACGATTAAAACTAAAATAAATATAATATTACTCATCACACTCACCACCGCACCAAACCACACCACCTGAAACTCAGGGTGCCCTTTCTCCTTCTCCCCCTACTCTCTCCCTCCCTTTATATGTTTTCTCCCCAGACGATGGATCCAAGAGCCCCTCGATACGGCGCCTACAGGCGCCCATCTGCTCCCCGCTCACCCCCACGCCGTAACCACTGGGACTATCGTCTCACACTGTATCCTGAGCGGAACCGCTGGGATCATCGGGACGATTACTACGACCGGTTCTCTGGCCCCGTTTCCGACCCCCAACGAACCCCCCAGACCTCTAATGGAATTCTACCCACCGAGATCCCATTCTGGATGCGACTCGCGCTCTCCCGCGAAGACCACGAAGACAACGCCAAACGAGACGCGAAAACCCCAGACCCAGAGAGAGAGAGAGATCCTGCCAACAGTTGAGGATAATCAGATTTTGTATTATTTGTTATTGTTCCTTTGAAGTGCCTGTTTCTGTACTGTATGTGAAGCACGTTGTAAACCTGTTTTTTAAAAGTGCAATATGCAGTCCCCCGAGACCAGTTCTCGACAAGCCCGCCCACAGACAAAATCCACTGGTCCCCCGGCATCGGTAGAGCAATATGGGACCTTTGGAGCTCACGACATAGCCGGCCCTCCCACGACCGGCCAGACTCGCACATAGTCAACCACCATAGAATTTGAGTTCCAGTTAGTCTTAACTAACACTCCCCTGACCCACCGTTTCGAACCCCCCCCCCCCATACCCAAGCTCCGCCACGTATCGACTGACTGACGGAACCGTACCACTATATGGTTCCTCCCCGCATACATAATGTTTCTTAAATTTCCATAGTTTTTTCTAGGTTAGTGAAATTTTCACACCAATCTGACCACTCGTTAGTCGTTCCGTTGTGCGTTGGCTGACCGACGGACCCACCCATTGTATTCTGATATTGATTAGAGGATTTCCATCCATGGTAATCAGAAGAGATTGGTTTATGTAAACAGTTCAGTAAACCAGGTTATTATTACTTTAAGTAATAATAACCTGGTTTACTGAACTGTTTACATAAACCAATCTCTGTCTGTCTGTCAATTCTAAGTTACTTTGAATTGACAGACAGACAGACAGACAGACAGACAGACAGACAGACAGACAGACAGACAGACATGCTTTAGTTTGGGTCAGGCTGTGTTGGAGAGCAGTTCTCTCTCTGTATGTGATGCGATGAGAAGCCATGTGCCTACTCCAAAAGTGGCACTCTCCACAGGGCCTCAGCATGCCCCAGTGTTTCCTATCGCAGCAGCCCCCAGCCTCCCAACACCCTCACTCCCCTTCTTCAAACAGAAGTCCCTCTAAACAACTATGGGGAGGCGACCGGACATGAATTGAAGTCCATGGAACATAAGAAGTCCATGGCTAACCAGAGAAGGCCATTCAGGTGGCAACTATTGGCCGGTTTGCCTACCACCATGGTCACAGCCGGAACACTGGCCCAGCCTCTGTGCGCCTACTGGACAGATGAGAGGACTTCAAGAACCATACAGATCGGCTTCATAACCAAGAAGGGTGAAGTCATAATCGCCAGTGACAGTTTGTCGGTTTGATAATAATCACCATCGCCCAGGTCTGGTGGTTTGACTGGGGTGGAGCCAATTCCTCAACTTCTACCGATCCCTGGGAGGAAGAACACCCCCTGATGTCCTTCTTATTCATTGTGGAAGCAACAGCCTCAGGAGGTGAAGAGTATAGAGCTTGCCACAGTGTTAGAGGTTTGGGAGGGAGATACGAAGAAGATACTCCCTCAGGTGCCAGGCTGCAATACCACTTCAAGAACCATACAGATCGGCTTCATAACCAAGAAGGGTGAAGTCATAATCGCCAGCGACAGTTTGTCCACTGAACCTCGATATAAGGGCACAAGAGTTTTCGAACCACGAAAAGATCTTCAGTGCTCCAGGAGATAACAGAGTTGCCATTGCAGGAACCACCCAGCCTATGATCCAACATTTGTTGAGAGTCAAAGGACACTACATGAAAAACCCATGTGATGACCCAACCACAAGCGATGTCGCAGAAAGGCTAAAAGAACGATGTGAAAAATACAGCCACATTCTCTTCAAGAATCTGGGGGACTGGAATGGGTCTTTCTTGCTCGGTGGCCATGGCCGTCTAGCCTATATGAAAATGAGACCAGTATAAGTAACCAGATTAATACTACAAGACTATCAGTGGATGAACACGGCAGTCTCAGGAAGTGGATCTGACTATGTAATGCCAATTCTAAACAACAAGGTAGAAATGTCATGCTTTCTTCAAAAAGTGCACAATCGTTGTGCTATGCCGCTCCACTAAAGACTCTATCAGTGGATGAACGTGGCAGTCTCAGGAAGTGGATCTGATTATGTAATGCCTAAACAACGCGATGGACTACTATGACGACATAGAGTTGGCAGACACTCAGTTGCTCCTTAAGGAATGCATCGGCCTCGCCATCACTTGTGACTGTCTGTCGAAGAAGCCCTTGGCAGAGCGCACCGTAGGCGGTTACAACGACTCCTTACATACAACATACTTTTATTTTGTAATGTACTGTATAAAAGTCTTTTTTTTTTATTGATGGTGACATGTCACACTTTGGTATGGTTATACTGATAAATGTTTTATACTGTAATGTTTGGTAATTAAAATAAAAAAAAAGTTTATTGCATCATAAAAAAATTAAATAAAATCATGTCAAGGACCCCCAGAATTACATATATTTGGCTGCCGAAGATATGCTGTTCCAGGGACCCCCCACAAGCAAATATTTGAGTAAAAAAACGAACAAAAAAAAACGTGATAGCAGATCTACAAGCTCGCAGCAGCTGTGAGCTTGTATATCTGCTATTCTTCAATAGTTAAAGCATTAAATAATTAAATAGAATAAAGAGTGGCAGCGAGCTGGGAGTTTGTTCCAGATATGTGGTGCATTAAACTAAATATAAGCACGGAGACATAAGCCTTTACGCGGACAAACCGTCAAATCAATGTCAAGAGGGGAAAATGTCCGTATTTAGTTAATATGTGGCAGTGAGCGTTAATGAGCAGACGAGACAACATCCCCCCCCCCCCCCCCTCATGTGACAGGGTGTATGCAGCCTATCTGCTCCTCGCACGCTTAAAACCCGCTTTCACAACTTCTATGCTAATGAGCGCTGTGTTCTCGCTGTGTAGCGTCATGCATGTGCATGAGTGATGTGCATGTGCTAGCACACCGTGTTTATCGCTCGTGTGTGTGCACATGTCAGGGTGTGTGTTTGCCGGTGTGTGTGTGTGTGTGTGTGTGTGTGTGTGTGTGTTTGTAGCTAAATCCCTTGCAGGATTTGTCTTTGAACTTCTTCCCCGGTGTGTACGCCCCCCACCCCTCCCTCCTCTCTCTAAGTGCTCCCAAACGAGATCAAGTGCGGTGAAATTCCGGCGCTCGCCGAACCACACACACACACACACACACACACACACACACACACACACACACACACACACACACACATACATAAGAAAACACATCAATTACAGACACCAACCCTCCTCTCTCTCTCTCATAGTCATAACACCCCATCCCCCCTCTTCCAAAGGCGGAATACCGCGAGGCAATTAGGCGAACACACGCACGTCTAAATATGCAAATGCTGGGGGCGGTGTGTGATGTAAGTGTGGGGCCTGCTTCCTATAATGCACTGCTTCTCAAAAGGGGGTACGATAACCCCCCCCCCCCCCCCCCCCCACACACACACACACACACACACACACACACTCTTGGGGGGGGGGGGGGGGGGGGGGGTCGCCAGCTAAATGGGTTCATACAGCATCACGATCACTCGAACCACTTTAACCCTATTTCAGCCTATATACTTTGCCGATAAAAATAATAATAAATCATAACGCGACATGTTGTGAGCTTGTATAAATGCAAATGGCCTGTTTTTGACTTAAGAATTTGTATTGGTTATGCATGTCCTGTTGCTTGTAGGTGACGAAACAAGAGAAACAACAACAAGGCACACTTCTTACAGATTTGAACTAACTCACATGCTTTCTGACTACTTTCAATCAATCTCTAATGTACGCGGCCTCCAAGGAACCGTCACCTTACCGCGGTGGAGAGGTTTGAGTGCCCCAGTGAACCCCAGAGCTTTGCTGTCTGGAGCCTAGTGCTCCTGGAAGGGTCTCCCATGGCAGAGTGGTCTCGGGGGAGGGGCCAGACAAAGAAAAGACCCTACGGAAAAGCGAAATCGGAAATTTGTGACCCTGCCCGGAGGAAGCAGGGTAGGGCTCATTTATCTATGTTGCTTGACGCTGCATGAATGCTTTGGTCGACGATGGGACGTTGGAAACTCGTGGATATCACTCCGCCTCCAGGGAACGAGGGAAGCTGCAAGCGGTCTACACTAGAAGCTTCTAGTCACCAAAAGATGAACCTTCAGGACGGTGCTTTTGGTGGTATTCCCCCGCTGACCCTTCAGGGCCCTGCCTTTGGTTATCAGCAACATTAAGATTATCAGACGATCTAGATTCAGATTCAGATTCAGATTTATTTATTAACCATTGTGTAATACACATAGGAATTTGCTTTGGCATACTACATTTTTGCATTCAAATCATTTTTTTCAGATATAACATAAACAAAAACAAAAAACAGACAAACACAAACCGACAGAACGCAACACACGTAGTCACCACAGCAGCCATGGGCGGCGCTATCTTGGAAGGTCTTCACCATCTAGCAGACATGGCACACCTGGGAGCCTTTGCGGGAAACCCCTTCAAACAGGGGAGGATCCTCGGTGCTTTGGCGTTCGTCGGTTCCCCGACGCGGCCTGCGCTCAAGTGGAGGAGCTGGGCTTGGATCTGGAGTCAGAGGCCTGCAGGCGTTAATCTTGCTCAACTTGCTCAATACCAGTTCGACCTGGTATGGAGGAGCTGGGCTTGGATCTGGAGTCAGAGGCCTGCAGGTGTTAATCTTGCTCAACTTGCTCAATACCAGTTCGACCTGCAGGTCCTGATTAGGGCCGGGTTCGTCAGAGTGAGGAGAGGAAAGCGCCACGGTCGGCCCCGCGAACTACACCGAAGTGTCTGGCTCCGGAACTGGAGGAAGGATCGTTTCCATCTCTAGCGTCAGACTCTCATCAGAAGTCGACTTAAAACCCCCCAAATGTCGAAGACATTCCCACCCACATTCCCCCGAAATACCCTACAGAGCATTTCTTGGGTTTACTTTACGACAATTATGATGGTCATTCCTGGCAAGAGCTTATCGACCTTCTGGACAGGCAAAACAGAGATCTGCCTTTATGTCCTCCCCCCCCCAATCCTCTTCCAGTTCACATGGAAGTCTTCAGAGGATCTACCCACCAGTCCCAGGGACTATTGGCATGACTGTCGCCCAACTTTATTCTCAGAAACCAGAAGTCATCACACTTTGCCGCTCATGGCCGCTTTTTTTTTTGCCTTTTTTTTTTATAATTCAAAATAATTGGTTATTCTAAAATAAATTCTAAAATAAATGCATTGGTCACAATCACTCACAAAGTCTGGGAAAACAAGTGTTAAAACAAAACAAAAGTCAGATGCAGATGCGATCACACAATGTCATACTGATGTGTCATTTCAAAACTTCACACGTCCTGCCATTGGCAAGACAGTAGATCTTCGGGGGATTTGCAGAACATTGAGCTTGTAGATCAGCTATTTTTGCTATGTGTTATGACTTAGCAAAAATATGACGTTAAAATATGACGTTAAAATCTGCCTATGACGGTGGATTCTGCTTTTCAATGGCAATGGAGTGGTTTCTTGCCATTTGCGAGTTTCTGCCAACATACGCCCCATTCTTCATAAAAATTAGAAAGGCATGGAAAGAAACCTGTGAAAAAATGCATTTGCAGGACATTTACAGGAAAAGAGAAGTAAATACTGAAGAGTTGAAAGGGCACAACTGTACCACTCCACAACAAGTTACATGGCTTAACAAGAGTAAGCTGACTATACCGTGTGTTAGTCAAGACGATACTTAGCCTAAAACAATATTGGCTATGTCCCTACTACTGCCTAAAACAATATTGGCTATGTCCCTACTACTGCCTTTCTTATTATCTTAATATTCTTAATGGAATATCAATCATAATGTATCGGGTCTGGGGCTCGTACAGTATGATTTATTATATTCTAGGTACTGTACACCCACAGTTGACAGCCACTGACAGTTGGTCAAGTGCAGCGGCCCCATAGTTGGCTCAGAGCAAACTGGATGTTTGGCCACCACTCTCTGAGAAAAGAAGGGAAATTATGGGCAAATTTGAGGCAATAACTTTTCCTCAGGGAAGAACTGAGGAACAACCATTCACTAGTAGTTCAGGTAATTATCATGTTTGTCATTATGCAATGTTGTGTACAGTACAATGTGTTATTAATACAATCCTATAAGTCCATACACAAGTGATTAAGCTAATAAATGGGTACACTCTTCATATTGGAGGCCATTGGCAACCAATCTGAGTAAGTTTTCTGTTTATCAAAGAGACAGAGAGAAAGAGAGACCCATTTTAAACATAAAAACTAAAAAAGTAAGTTTGCACATGCTTATAAATTGTGGTTCTGGAACGAATATCCCAAGTTGCAACAGTTGCGTGGTGGTTAGCTTCTCCACAAAGCAGTCTCAGTGGGCGGTGGTCAAAGGAGGCTCTTGAAGCATTGAACCAACCTCTCGGTGGGTGCACTGGAAAGACACGGAAAAAGTGGTCAAACAATGGGAGAATCGTCAGCAGCTGGTTGCAATGCTGCAGGTGCAGCAGCAGCTGACTGCCCTACTCGGCTCCAACAATCAGTCATTTTTTATTTGTGTTTGTACATTTATTTTGTGCCTTTGTTGAAATCTTTGTTCATGTAATAAGTGTTATACACATAAATATACAATTAGAAAAAAATACCAGGAAATCCCACTTATTTATTCCAATTATTAAAAAGAAAATGGCGGCATCCAGTTATGTTTTATACCGAAAAGGGCCATGATTTTGTCATCATTTTTTCATTACTGGTGATATTTAATTTGCATTCATTTAAAGGCTGCTTATTATGGGAGACCGTGAGGTAAGGTCACCTTAGAAGGATTTGAAATATTCAAAGACTTGGGAAAAAAATATATTTTTCAAAAATAACAGATCTACAAGCTCGCAGTGTGGCACTCTGTGCCGCATTTTGAGCTTGTATATCTGATTGTAAATTGATTTCTCTCTATATATATTCTTTTCATGATTTCCCTCTCTTTAGTTATGTGGATGGTCTTGGTCTGAGGAATGAGGACACCTGTCACACAATCACCTGCTACTCGCCAAGATGTGGTAAGAAGACAAAACACTCACACACACACATTGAATTGTAATTTATGTGAATAGTTACGAGAGCCAGAAAATGGTTCAGAGAAGACCATTTTATTTCATCGTATGGATCTTGTGATAAGGACTGGACTTCGCTCTAGATCATTGTATCCAAAGCAGGTTTCAGGTCTCTGCCAGTAGATTTCTTTATTTTGTACAGAAATAAATTGAATACAGTTGCTTCCTTGAAAACAAAAACACACGTCGAGTATAGTCTGGGTCATAAAGATGCCAAATGACCGTCAAGCTCCTTTAAAATAGTGTTGTTGTTTTTCTACTTGTAAGCTGTAAGCTGATGAGGGGTCGCGCCGCCGTGTAGAGTAAAAAACATCTCCCGTAATGATGCTCTCAAAAATCCACCGCACGTTAGCATCAATGGAGTAACAAATCACTTCTGTGTTGTTTTCTCTGGATCTGTGGCTCTGTAGCGACTCAGTGGTCTGAATGGATGGCAAGTTTGGCAACCCAGCACAGCCATATCACATTAATTCCAGGGGCATAGTTCTGACGATTTAAAATGACTCCAATACGGAAGTAAAACTTCCTATGATTGGCCGCTAGTTGCGCTGTCGTCCTCCCCCCCCGATCGCAAAAAGAATTGCTCTCCATTGGATCCCATTCATTCCCCCCTTTCGTTTTCTAACCTTAATTAACATTCTCATGAATACTGTATGGTTCCTATCGCTAGTTAAAAATTGCCTTTCAATCACCATTATATTCGTTTTGTCGAAATGTGGTCCAATTTATTTTAAAATAAATTATAAAGGTGCGGGGGGGGGGGCGTGGCCAACTAAACTGATACCAGCCGGCTGTGTTCTTCTTTGTGTGCTGTATTTCGGGAGGCTCCAACCACATTCTCCCATGTATCCCTGTGGTGCACGAGACCGTTGCCAGCCAATAGCATCTCTGATGCCTTTACAATTCTATGATGGCGACACCCATTCCAAGGGGTAGAAAATGCTGTATATTGGGTGGGTCGAAGTGACTTTCAAACTTGTTTCAGAAGCTGCCGATAAAAGACCTGGATATGCTTGGAGGAGCCAACAACCGCACACGCCGGCGCCAGTGCCAGCGCCAGTGCCAATGTGGCCAACAGCCTGCCAACATCTGCACAATCCGCCGCCACCGCCAGCGCCAACACCAGCACCAACGTGGCCAACAGCCTCCAACAACAGTGTCTTCGCCAATGCCACCAGCGGGCTCCACTAACGGAGCCTCCATCAACAGTGTTGGAAGAGAACAAGCTCTCGTAGTCCTAGCGGCCTCCACTAACGGAGCCTCCATCAACAGAGAAAGAACTCTCGTAGTCCGCTCAGAGGTTTCTATGGGTTTGGCGAGCACTTCACGGTCAACTTAAACTTCCCCCCTACTGGAAGAGGAGTTTCTGGGGCTTTTGGCGAGCGCTTCACGGTCAACTTCTACTTCCCCCCTACTGAAAGAGACCACCCTCCCGTCAACGCCCTGGACAGACGCCTCCTCCCACTGGACGGAGGAGCTCCCGGCGGAGATCCCGACGGAGGACCCCCCGACAGAGGAGCCCCAGTTCCAAAAAATGGTCCCGGATACATCTGCGCTGTTTGCTCTTCTGCGACAAGTTTTTTTGTTGGTTATTCAACATCGCCATCTTTGGGATTTCCTTGAATATTTGTTTCAAGGCCTGATGGCGGCGCAAAACAATGTTCCTGTACTCCTGCCCAATCAGATGCCCACGGGATTTGCACGCCTGTTTGTCCTTTGGCAAGGAGTCGTTCACATTCTGGACCAAGATGGCACAGGCCACATGTTGAACTGTGTGATCCAGCAGATGGCATTCTTCCACTGGTACCTCTGGGCCTTAGACATGACTGGCGTACGCGCTCCCGATGGAGGACCCCCCTTAGGACTCCCAGGAATCCCCAGTTGTTTTGTTGTTTTTGGATGTTATAAAAACTGGAGCACCACAATTGTAGGTCTAGTCTTCAAGGACGATGTTATGTTTTGCTTTACTGAACATCGCTTTAGGAACAGCTTCAATTCCTTTGAGATGCGACCAGACCTTGCTGCAGTTGCTGCCGACCCTGCTTACATCAACTGGCTTCAGCAGGACACCATTAGCAACGATTTATTCAGAGAGACTGCTACTGTTGTCTAGTGATAGGGTTGACGCTGATACACCAGTACCAAATGCACTTGAGGCTCTTCATGATCTGCATTAATCCTTCCAAGTCGGCCATCCGACCCATGACCCAAACTTGCACTATAAAACAAAATGCCAGACACCACTGGCTTGTGCAGATGGACAGAGTTATGTGGCATCTTCATAGCCTGGCAGGGCCCCGACGTCATACTGTGTTCACTCACTCATTCCTTCCACAGTATAACGTCTGGCCTTCGGCCTATTGGCAGCTTGAAAAGTGGGCGGGAGTACTTGCCTTGACAGACAGATTCCTCTAACCAATCAGCGTAGCAAAACATCTCTCAGCGGAAGAACGGCAAACAAACACGTCTTTTCGGTCGATGAACTCCGCTAGCGCATCCCCCGTGGTCCTTTTTAATTGTTGTAATTGATTACAACTCTGAAATAACTGCACTTATTGCTCCAAAGTGTGGAAGAGCATGATAACAATTACCTTCTATTTTATTATAAGAAGTTATGAAGCCTCGTGTACAGTATTGAAGAACTTTTGTACAGGTTGCTGTTATACGCAGCTATAAGTTTCACAAAAGTGAATTATTGCATTTGCTGAACGAAGAATGTGAATATTTACTGTTAAATGTTTTCTACCAGGCAATGGCAAATGAGTGGGAGGTGGAGCTGTAATAGCAAGGTGCAGGTTCTGAACAATATCCACTCTGAGATGCAGATCTAGAACAAAAACACAGAATCAAAAACATAGATCTAGAACACATAGCGCTTCTTAAACAATTGACTTGTACAGTAAGGTACACTACATTAAGGTACAGTACAGTAAGGTACAGTACTGTACTGTTCTGACAGACAGGAACATATTGAGAAGGGCACTATTGTGCAGACTAGACACACACACACACACACACACACACACACACACACACACACACACACACACACACACACACACACACACACACACACACACACACAACGAAGGACTCTTCAGAAGGAGACCACTAGAGGGAGCAGAGAATGTTGGCTGCTGGGAGGCAATGAAATCGCTGTCGTCCCATTGTTATTGGGGAAAGAAACCTGGACAACTGCCGGGTTAGCAGCTAATAATCCACTATGTTCATGTTATGTTATTTAATTTTGTATTTTATTTTTTGTTTGTTGTATCCTGAAAAAATACATATCAAAGGGGAAAAAAGAGAGAGGGGGGGGGGGGGGACATGTATATATACAGTATGGAAAGCCTCGTGTACAGTATTGAAGAACTTTTGTAGAGGTTGCTGTTATACGCAGCAATAAGTTTCACAAAAGTGAATTATTGCATTTGCGAAGACGACGAATCCGAATCGGAATCGGAATCAGAAAACAAAGAATATGAATATTCACTGTTAAATGTTTTCTACCAGGCAATGGCAAATCTCCCACTACATACAAACGTTAGCCCCTCCATTGAAAAATTTTAATCTAATTTGAAGACCCACCTTTTTACCCTTGCTTTTAATATAGTTTGATTTTATGTTTTGGTGTTGCTTGATCTGTTTTTCTTGTTTTGTCGGTGTTGCTTTGGTGCACATGTCTGTAATTGCTTTGTAAACTGTTCTTTTTGCCTCTGGAAAGCACTTTGGGTCAACTGTTGTTGTTTTTAAATGTGCTATATAAATAAACTTGACTTGACTTCAAAATGTAACGATACCCAACACTGCTCATTATGCACAATGTCCAACTTCACACAGGGAAGAAAAGATGTCATTGTACAGAGTGTGGCCATGGCATGAGTATTCTAAAACGACATATGAGGATTCATTCTGGGGGAAAACCCTTTCTGTGTACCCTTTGCACCAAAGGCTTTGCTCAAATGGGTCACCTGAAGACACGCATGATTGGAAAGTGGAAATACTCCAGTTGAGTAAATAATAAATCAACCTCAAAACCACATCTCTATGGCACTTTGTCAGCTAGCTGCCATGAAATGTTTTGTTCTTATTCCTTCTTTCTTTGTAGCTATGCAGAAATGCAGGCCATACAAGAAAGGAACAAAATTACCATCCTGGATGTGGACATCGGGATTGTGAATCAGTTCTGGCATAAATCCCATCACAGTCTCCGTCCAGCCTCCCTCCATTCAAATCTTGGTAAGACTCCAACTGAGATCACATGCACTTTGTATTGCCCATATATTTTACAAAGGACCGAACCAGCCTACCACGTGCCTCAAGTCTACAGCCCTGATTGGCCCATTCAATTCGCCCGCTCTTCAGGCGAGACGAAATAAAATAAAATATCTCCGGGGTCAGTCCACACTACACACCACCCACCAACAGGGGGTGGTAATGTGCGGACTGATTTATCAGGCTAAGGTGAAACATGTCTTTGTTGTAAACACCTGGGAGTATATGATATGCACCATATAAAGTTGCTCCGGGTCGTTAGACTGTGCCGACAGTGGTAAACTTGAGCTTCACGAAGGACACATGATCTCTGGAATAAACAGCAGCGATTCAGAATCTTTGAGAGTGACAAGCTGACATAATAACAGCTTTTTTCCTCCCCGGACAACCTTTGATCTGCATTTCATCATTGCTGTCCAGTGAGATCCCCAGGCATTCAAGTTGACTTCACCCACTGAAGTCATCCCAGCCAAATAATCAGTAGGCTACAGTATGTCTAGCTACAACTGCAAGTCATTCTCAACCTCTCTTATATTCTTTCACCACACATGTAAAAGTACACAGGAATGAGGCTAGTCAATGCTTTTCATGTGGTATGGTATTCTCAACCCCAGAAGGTTGATGCGTAGTTTTCAGAGCACCATTGTTTTTCAAGTCTGTGTGCACACACTTGATATAGCATATTATGGATGGTAAAAATGTGATCTGTCCTTATACTAGTTGCACACAATCCGTACGTTCTAAGTCAACCTTTTCTTCACAGCCAGTCAATTCAATTCAAGCTGATTTGAAGGGTATTGAGGGTGGAAATGCACTGAAAATTGCTGCTGCAGCGTTATTTTAAAGATTTTTATTTCTTTTCTTTTTTTACAGAAATATATATTATTTATGTTAAAAAGTTGCTCCAAATTGTTGCTGCTACTGTATTAGGGTTGTGAACATGTTTCAATGAAATGCTCTTTTCTTACAGAATGTTCAAGAACATTTAATTAAGTGTTATGGTTGAAAAAAATGTGAGTTTGGATTAAAAAAAAATATATTTATAAAGAAACATTTGTTTTGAATTCAATTGTTATTCTGAAATGCATAGTCAGGAACACAGGGGTGTAGGGGTGGACCAAACCAATAAATACACACAGGGGAGGATAGCACATAACACAACTAGACTAAACCAAACTAATCCCAATCCCCCCCCCCCTCTCTCTCAATCAAGTGTCTTGGTATGGTCCATCCAAACTGTCTGCTTGTACTCATCACAGAGTATTGTGGTATTGCTAAAAGTAATAATCTGAGTACTTCTTCAACCACTGTTCAGTTGATAGTGTACATTTTCATACCACAATGCATAAAGCTACACATAAATGTATTCTTTGTATCATAATCTGCTATGTTGGTGGTGTTTTTCATATGTTCATAAGTTATTTAAAAGGAGGCACATTTCTACATTTTAAGACAGTATTGCATCGATGTTAAAATTAAAGATTATTTTTTTAATTTATGTTTAAATTAATACATTTTAAAAGCAAGTGTTCCAGTCGTCAATTTAAACCAAATGCAATTCTTTCACTGTTGTCACGGTTTGAGTTCAGGAGGTGTTGGACCCGTGTTTTCAGACACTGATGCCTCGTAAAATGTACTTTTGGCTTCGTACTTTGTGTGCTCTTTTGGTGCATGTGCACCCATTCACCAAAAATGTCCAATCAACAATTCACAATGCGTCAGACACGTGATAATGCTTCACACACAGACATGATCTTAACACCTCCAACAACAAACTGACAGGAGTGAGCACCCAGGGGTGTATTTATAGACACAGGCCATGGCAGGTGAACTCGACTAGACAATCAACACAGTGATTGGCCAGAGGATAAACAGGACACAGGTGACTGGGGTTACATTGATCAGGGTGGTGAGACAAGACAGGTAACAACATACAAGGGCAGACAGGAAGACCGGTACTACAAAATAAGATACACAGTTTGGTTAGAACAGACTAACAGAATTACAAGATAGTACAAAACAAGGCTATATAGATCAATGGCATTGCTCTCTTAAAATGTATGTAAAGCTTTAGGCATTGTAGTATCAGGTTACACACTGCCAACTGAACAGTGGTGGAAGAAGATTATAATTTTTACTTGCAATAGCACAAAAATATGTAATTTATCCTGTGCTCTACAAGAAAAATATTACATAGATATGTTATCATCTAAATGTGTCAAAATAGGGCTCGATTGGTTAATGCGTTTCTTAACCTTTTCGGGCCGTGACCCCCAAAATAATCATATTTAACTGGAGATCCCTCAAAATACTCATATTTCAACTGGACCCATCCACTTGTACATTCTCAGGGTAACAGACCTGGAAGGGTCCATGTGGTTCCATTTGTACACTCTCTGAGTTACAGACCTGTTATGTTTATTCAGGGCTATCTCTTTATGTTTCTGGTAATGTTATTGTTCACAGTTTTAATTCCCAAAATGTGGTGGTCACATTGTATTACTAGGGTCATTAGGAGTGCCATAAGGAACTTCAAACCAGAACAGGGGTATTCAATGTTTTTTTCCTTTTCTTTTTTTTTTTTATTTTTTGTTCAAGCCAAGGAACCCTATACAGATGAAGCAACACTGGGCTCATTTTTTCAGACACTTAAAACCTCCGATGCTTAGTAAAGTTTACTTTTGGCTTGGTACTTTGTGTGCTCTTTTTGTGCATGTGCAACTGTCCAATCATCAATTCACAATACGTGGGGACAGCATAAGTCCCAAATCCCATTAGTCCTACATCTCATTAGTCCGATTTCAGACCAATGCCATGGCACCCAACGCGTCACAGACACATCATGAGCTTGTAAATAGAAACACAACGGATGGTCCCTGACCACCTGCTCTAGAAGATATAATTACTTTGATAACTCTTCACACAAGAACATGGCTATATCACTTCCAACAACAAACTGACAGGGAACTGAGCACACAGGGGTGTATTTATAGACACAGGCCATGGCAGGTGAACTCGACTAGACAATCAACACAGTGATTGGCCAGAGGATAAACAGGACACAGGTGACTGGGGTTACATTGATCAGGGTGGTGAGACAAGACAGGTAACAACATACAAGGGCAGACAGGAAGACACAAGAACAGTACTACACATTAAGATAAACAGCTTGGTTAGAACAGACTAACAAAATTACAGTACAAAACAAGGCTATAGATCATTGCATTGCTGTCTTAAAATGTAGAAATGTTCCTCCTTGTAAACAACTTATGAACATAGGAAAAACACCACCAACATAGCAGATTAGAAGATCACATTTATGTATAGCTTCATGCATTAGACACTCGACTCAATCAACTGAACAGTGGTGGAATTTTTACTATCAATACCACAATACTCTGTTACTTACGACTACAAGCACAACAATATTTAATTTATCCTCTTATTCACAATATTGAAGAACAATATAAACATGAAATTACCAATTATCTTCTAAATGTGTCAAAATAGGGCTCAATTGGTTTAGTTTATTAAGGATCCCCATTAGTCTACACCGTAGTGGAGACTATTCTTCCTGGGGTCCAAGCATAAAACATCACAATACAAAGAAAATAAAATGCAATACAGTATTATATTAAGTAATATACAACTGGACAACTAAATTTCCCCCTTGGGATAATAAAGGTATCTATCTATATCTATCTATCTATCTAATATACAGCCTTTCCATGATGGACTCTGCATGGCAGGGGCGTCCTCCTCCCTGAGCCAGGCCTTAGCCTGACCGCATACCAAAGTGGTTAATGCGTTTGCAGTGGTTCCCAACCTTTTTGGTCCGTGACCCCGAAAATAATCATATTTGAACTGGAGACCCCCCACCCTCATCATGACCCCCATAAGCGCTTGGAATGAAGGAGTTAGGCTTTCCATTTTTGGTTCCACAGATACGTAGTGTGAACAAAACTGATCTACAGGTCACAACAACTGGCTTTGTGAGGTGTTGTGAGCTTGTAGATCTCCTTTTTCTTGTCACTCTTTCTTATATTATTTAACAATTTGGCCAATGTTTGACCCGTTTTTATTATAGCCTTGTTGATTAATTTGGATGCAGTAATGGTGTTATCATTTTCTTTATTTCATTGTCTTCACTGTTGTCACAATGTGGTTCAGGTGTAGGACTCAGGGTCAGGGTTCATTAATATGCCCGTACAAGGACAAATGTCACCTAAAGGGCGAGGTCGCACTGAAACAACAGAGACAATATGTCCATAAATGGGCATTCTCAGATATAGACTTAATATTGAAGACATCTCCATACTGTATGTGGGCATAAAAGGGACAAGGACACAACTAATTTTCAATTGTGACTCACATCGCAGTTGGATAAAATGTGGCCATATTTTCCCAAATATGGAGATGACTGACATCTGACAATAGATGGCTGACGTCATAGACCACATAGACTGACACAATATGTCCATATATGGGTCACACGAACATGATCTGCAGGTTTTCATCCTAAATATTGGTGAGGGGGAGGATCGTTAAAACGTCTGGGAACGTGTTAGGCACTCCATGTGTAACACTTTCTATGCTATATATAATTAGTTGTTTAGATACGTTCTACCAGGCTTTTTCCATTGAGTGTACCTTACTTTGAAGACCCACAGAAGCCACGATCGTGTCCATGTTGTGGAAATTCACTCGTCGTTGTATGGATCAACATGATTTATTTCACAAGGAAAAGAAAAAATTGTTACCGCGACTGACGGTCAATTAGATACGGGCCGGTGAAAAAAATGTGTTTATCGACCATCTACTCAATCTGGAGTTAGAAGATGAAGTCATTTTACTGACGAGTATTGTATAGAAGCCAACGGAGAATATTCACTTTCTGATGACGTCGTCTCCCAAAGGATCGTGGGAGATTGAGTTTTCTATCAACCATGGCGTTATAAAAGGCACCACTCACTTCATGCGGGGTGTGATTATAAGGAAAAAAAATCAAGCACTTAAGCTGTGGGACGGACATACGGACATAGGCTTACATACACGCAAAGCCAGAATGTAGGAGCGGGCAGGACCGCTCAAAAATAAAACGTTCTCTCTTATGCGGGTTCCATGACACCAACCATGTTCAGATGGTGGGTCTGCAAACCCGACCATAACCGAACCCGACCCGTCATTTAGGGTATAGGGCCTACCTTTAAATTGTATTACTATTACTCTGTGATAGAGTTCTCAAATTATATCCAAACCCGACCATTTCCGACCCGACCCGACCTGACGTTTTAGGGCTTGGGTAGGGCCTAAAATGTATCCTAACTAGTCGGGCCGGGTAGGGCCTTGGGCCGGCCCAGTTAGGGCCCAGTTAGGGCCAGGCCTTAATGTTTAGGCCCGTTGAGAACTGTTTGTATTCCCGGAGCGGAAAACATGTACATTTTGGGGGTCTTTGAACGTGACGATGTTTGAGAAGCACTGAGCTAATGCATGATGTGATGATGTAATGACATGCAGACTGGAGGGGGAGGGGCGTTGCTGATCTTTGCATCTTAAAACGTTGTTTTGTGGAGAAGTGGCCTGTGTGTGTGTGTGTGTGTGTGTGTGTGTGTGTGTGCGTGTGCGTGTGCGTGTGATGAAAGCACACACTTGCACACGCGTGCGTGCACGCGTGTGCAAGTGTGTGCTTTCATCTCATATTTCAATTCCCAGCGATCGACCTTGCGTTAAGTGATGGAGAGTGTGTATGCACGCGTTTTAATGTATGCATAAACACGAGCACCCCTCCAATCACAAACACACACACGCACACACACACACGCATGCACGCATTATACATTATAGTATAGGCCTACAGTTACGACACACACACTTCCTCGCTCAAAACACACACACACACACACACACACACACACACACACACACACACACACACACACACACACACACACACACACACCACAGTAAATGGAGGTGCACAGAAGTGTGTCGTTGCTTGATTGGGAATAATAATCGTTTAGCACCAGGGCGTCGTGTTAGCCGTTGTGCTAACGTCATTCCAGAGAGCTGTGGGGGATGGAACACATTTACTCAAGTACTTGTACTCAAGTACACTTTTTGAGGTACTTTTACTTGAGTATATCCAACTCCCAATGTGCCACCCTCTCCATTTGGTGGGTCCTTGACATGAAAACGTTTGAGAACCACCGACGTAGAAAAACTAAAACCTTAGAAGGATTTAGACGGCATTTATAGAATCGGGTAAAAAATGTTAAAATGCTTGGGACAAATGTCCCAAATGTTAGCAGATCTACAAGCTCGCAGCACGGCACAGAGTGCTTGTATATACATTCGTTTTAATAGTATAAAATAATTCATTTTGATAGCATGTTATGTATTTAGACAGCAATTACTTTATAGAGTTAGAAAAAATTGCTAATCTACAAGCTTGTAAGTACAAGCGTTGTGAGATTGTACTTTTGCAGTGCTAGGAAAATGCAGACACGAGCGCGAATGTTAATTCACGTGAAGGTGTTCACTCTAATTCTGAGAAACTGTTCTCCTGGGCAAGACAGGACGCACGCACGCACGCACGCACGCACGCACACGCGCACACGCACACACGCACACACACACACACACACACACACACACACACACACACACACACACACACGCTGTTGAACACAGAACAGTGTATTTTATCACTGTCCACCCACACACTGTGAGGACAGAGTGATTTATTCTTTATACTTAGTCCCATGATGAACCTATGATGCACCAAGAAAATAACAGATCTATAAGCTCACAAGTGAGCATGTATAGTCTGATTGTGAGCTTGTAGATTTGCTGGTTTTCGGTGCAGGATGGATTATAGAATCAGTCATTAGTTTCACTTTAAAGAGAGAGAGAGAGAGAGAGAGAGAGAGAGAGCGAGAGAGAGAGAGAGAGAGAGAGAGAGAGAGAGAGAGATTTGTGGATTATGTTTCAATGTGGATGTCCTACTTTTATAAAAGAATAGTTTGACCAATTTGGAAGAATCTGAGTATCTCTTCCCACACTGTCACTAACACACGTCTATAAACCAAGGGTCTTCACCAGGGGGTCCGGGACCTCCAGGGGGGTCCTCAGAGTTACTATAGTGGGTCCTCCAAATCTTTGAGTGATAGAAAAAATGTTCTCCTTTTTTATATTAACCACTTGAATAATATATTAAAAGAACTTTAGCCAAAAATAGCAGATCTACAAGCTCACATGCAACGCCTCGCACTGCGAGGCAGTGTGAGCTTGTAGATCGTCTATTTCCGGCAAAGAGATTTGGTAGAGGGGAAAAAGAGCAGACTAAGTACTGAGTGGAAGGTCAAGTTTATTAAGTATGGATGGTTCCAGTAGTTAAATATCTGAAAAATACAAATGAATGAATCGAAAATACATTGATGATTGTGCTGTCAAATAATGAAACAATATGGAATCTATGAAAAGGTTGTGGGGTCCCTGCTTCATCTCTCTCAACTAAGCCATCCTTGGCCTGAAAACTTCAAGACCCCTGCTATAAACAACCATGAAAAGAGGAAGATAAATGTAGAACCCACAACGCTAACTCTGCGTTCAAGTTGAATGAAACGGTCACCTATCTTCCTGAAAATGTTTTAAAGTGCCTCATGCTGTTAGTTAGTTGTTTCTTTAACAGCCCACGGTTCCAGAGCAAAGCCTTTCATGTATTTTATAAAAGTCAAAGCCCTTCCAAATGAAAGCAGAATTTAATTGGGATTTACGTGTGGAATACAAAGCCGCCTCTTTCTTCCTCCCGTCACGTTCCACTCGTTTTGAAGTCAATATATTATAGCTGTTTGAGGTGGCTTTCCAGCCCACGTAGGATATTTGGATACTTCTGCTTAGGTCCAATGTAACACAGAAACCTTGTATCTCCATATTTCAACTTGTGTTTTTTTTCTCCGTAGATTAGGTAAGAGGGTCGGATAGGTCTATAGAGGTTATGTTCATGCATACAATCGACTGACAAAGTGAGTGGAAAAGTGAGTTTAACATAGTAACATTGTTTCATGCAATCAGATTGGACTTTTCTGTTTGGATGTATGGGCTGTCAAGGCCAGAAAATATTTTTTTGCCACTCAGTAGGCGTTCCTGCATAACTTCCGGGTATGATAATGATGTCACACGCATACCCTCTATTGCTGGTTTAAGCTGGGAGCGCAGAACTTTGTCAGAGAGATGACTTGGTAAGGCGGAGCGCCACGCCTACCGTCAGCTATCAATACATTTACCGCACAACCTTCCGCACACAAGCTTTGCTACTCATAACGCTGAGTTGGTGATGCCCGGGATCGAACCAATGACCTTGTGGTCCAAAGGCCCGGACACAATTGAATTCATGTTGTGAATTAATGCACATGAAAAGAGTCTGTGTCAATGAAAGTATTGTATTGTATTGTATTGTATTGTATTGTATTGTATTGTATACCAAAGTAAAAGCAATTTGTTTGTGAGCCGAAGCATAATATTGTTGACCATAATCCTTCATTTGTATTAATAATACAAGTCTGTAAAAAAAAAGAAGAAAAAAGTAGTAACTAATTTGCCCATGAGATGTAGTGGAGTAAAAGTATTTATATTAGGAGGAAAACAATGGATAACTCAAGGGAAGTAAAATAAATAAAGTAAACGTAATGAGTTACTTTACCAGCAGTGCCTGTGAGGTTTAGTTTAGTGAGTCTGTGCATAATAACACAGCACAGCTCTTCCACTTGATCATTCTATGTGCAGACGGAATTGTGCAGATTGGACAAAAAAACAGCAGAGCCACTCGCAATTACAGCGGCGCTAGGATTTACGGTGCCTTAATAAACTCCCCAGAGGGGGAGCCATATACAGTCCTAACATCTGCATCGCCCACGCATGTACGCTACGCGTGGGTACATACGCTACGCCGTACATGCCGTACGAGACACGTGCACAGGACTTATAGGATTTGTGATACATGTGTATGCAATATGCATGGATGCACACGCGCACATGTTTGTTATTACTATATTACACTTGTGAGGGGGGCATTTTAGAAGAGGGGTTTTATTTAGCGTAAACATAAAGCCAAAACAATACTGACATTCTTTGGTGTGCGTCCCCTTCGTCGTGCAACTATGTATAAATCAGCTAACTTCTTAAAGGTAGGGTAAGCGATGTAATTTAACCATTGTAACGGAGGTGATGCAAACCTCCCCACCCAGGCTTTGAACCCGGGCCTCCCGCGTGAAAGTCCAATATCTTAACCATTACTCCAAAGGATTATCCCTATGGAACAAGGGAGATACTAGAGTTTTGTGGCTTCAAGGCTAGGGCTGCGACTCTCTCCGCCACACATAGGTTTGTTAGCTAGGTATGAATCAAGGTTCACTCCAAGCTCAATCCCTAGATACCTAAAAATGTAATTGGCCCTCACAACTGTAGTATTAATATACTAATACACACACACACACACACACACACACACACACACACACACACACACACACACACACACACACACACACACACACACACGTGCCACATGCAGTCTCTATGAAGGCTGTGGCGTGCACCCTGTGGTGCAGTGGAAAGCGCAGCCTGTTCGTTCAAACGCAGGCATACATACAGTACAGTACGTCTCTGGGTAGATGGTGTGACATGCAGGGCTGTGAGTGATATATCCCTACTTACATATTGCACATGTCCAATTAACAGGAACCAGCTCTCAAGTGCACCATGCGTACTGCGTGTACGTAAGTGAGTGAGTGAGTGAGTGAGTGAGTGTGTGTGTGTGTGTGTGTGTGTGTGTGTGTGTGTGTGTGTTTATCGTCTCTGTGGGCAGAAACCTTGTATCTCAGTCTTTTCATGTATACATTATGTATAAATGAATGATTGCCATGTATTGTACTTTTTCGTATGATAGTATTGTACAAAATAAGGGAAAATAGCTGTAAGCTCACAATGTGGAGATCACGTATTGATTAATATATATCGTTGCTGTCGGGTGGAAACCTTGTCTGTCCAAAAACAAGTATAAATAGTGAAAATAGCTGATCTACAAGCACATAGATCTGCTATTTTCACTACCTTTGTGCAACACTTTTGAATGATGAAGCAGGGCTTTAATTAAAGAAAACACATTTGAAACTTGGAGATAGGAGGTTTCTGCCTGACAGCGTCAATATCTTTTCTTTTTAACAAAAGTTTGAGTTGCCAATGATTTTTTTTCTCCCCAATTTAGTCCATATGCCAATACATTTCTCCCTAGTGTTGTCAACGCTGTTGTATCCTACTTGCCCACCTGACAGTGAGGAGCCCCTACCGGGAAAATAGAGCCTTCGTCCTACTCCTCCCACGCAACACTAAGTGCCCCCCCCAGTCCGTAGGAGTATGTGCAATGACCAGTATCACCCTCCCTGCCTGGCTTCTCTCCCCTGAACACCAATTGTGTTTGTATCGACACTTGGCAATGTCGAACGCACAACCTCCATGGTGGTAGGCAGGGATCTTACCACTGCGCCCCCGAGTGCTATTATGTATTGGTTGATTGATTGTTTGATTGATTGATTGATTGATTGATTGATTGATTGATTGATTGATTGATTGATTGATTGATTGATTGATTGATTGATTGATTGACTGATCAGCGGTGTGTTATTTGGCTCTATTCATGGGTTGCATGTGTAGTCCTAAACGGCCATGTTGAGGACCTACACAGGTTTTTCAATGTGTCTGATTGGCATTGAACTAATGTTCTATGCCAATCAGAACACCTGTGTTGGTCTTCAACATGGCTGCATGGTGTAGGACTACAAATGCAACCCATGAATAGCAGACCAATGCCTGATCAAGACTCAGAGCACCTGCTACATTGCATGCAGTATCCAACATGAAAGCCATGTAAACAGAGACACAATATAATTTAAGTTTGTTTTAACTAAACGTTGCTCTCAAGAAGGTTTTCAGGTTCAATTCATTAATTTAAGTAAGCCATGTACAAAACAGCATAATGTCTGCTCAGTTATTGAGAAATAAAAGTATAGCCAATGATAGCCACTGATATTGGGATTTTATTTCTCGATAATGAACCTTAATATAATAATGATAATAATAATGTTACGCCTTACTTAGAGTTTATATTCACATTATGACATTACAGCTCAGAATTATACAGTGTGAGTGTTCTGTCTCCTGTTCCAAGCTTGATAAATAAAATGTGCCACAACAAAAGCTCCTTTTCCCTGAAACACGTCTCAAGTTCCTTTTCATAATAACCTAACTTAAGGAATTCAACACTCTCACTATCTTTGAAAAGACAAACAAAAAACAAACACTCACTCACATGCACCGCACGCACACACACGCACACCCACAAACACATGCACATACACAGACGCGCACGCACGCATGCACGCACGCATGCACGTACGCACGTACGCAAGCACACACACACACACACACACACACACACACGCACACACACACACACACACACACACACACACACGCCACACACACACACACACACACACACACACACACACACACATACACACACAAACCTGTGTGCCTGTAAGTTTTACAAATATTATCCAATGAGTACAAAAGTAAAAAAAAAAGAAAAGAAAAATAACTAAATATAATAGCATTGATCCATTGAAACAGGCAATCAGCACTACCTGCTGCTACAGTAATTGTTCCTTCATAAAGAGTATGGACTTGTTTCATTGTGAGCTGTGCTTTGTCTTGTTGAAGGTCGTTTAAGAGAAAGCCATTTGTATTTAATAAACTTGTATTGATCCAAAATGTGTGCAGAACGTTCTTCTTTTATGTTATGCAGTTGCTGAAACCTCCTATCTCCATAGTTATGTTTTTCTTTGTCAGCTTGCAGTTTAGACCAATGGAACATGGTATACTGAGTAGCCTATGACCTCATTGTTCAAGGTTTTGAGGGAAACAAAACCATGACATTGGTAAAAGGAATTGTGGCAGCACACTTGCAGCAATGCAGTCGTTGCAACACAGTTGCAGAAGTCCTGCTTGTTTTGTTCTGCAGTACAGGGTGGGAGGTGGAGAGAGAGCGAGAGAGAAAGAGAGAGAGAGAGCGAGCATAGAGGGAGACAGAGAGAGCAGATAGTCATCACAATATATAAGCGGATGACAGTGCATGGTTGACTTTACAAAAAACAAGCACTCGTCTGTTTTTTTTCTTCAGTTCGTCCGTCCGTTCATTCTTCCGTCCGTCTGTCCATCCATTTGTTAGTGAATGTGTTAATTCGTTCATTCATTTGTTCATTTGTTCATGTGTTCATGTGTTCATTTGTTCGTTAGTTCATTCGTTTGTTCGTTTGTTCGTTTGTTCGTTCCCCAGCGCACAGGGAACAGAAACAGTAACTCTGCATCGATGGGGAATTTAAGGAGCCCGTTTCTACTACCGCGACGTGAGGCTATGACGCAATCGCCGCTGCGGTCCAAACCGTTAAGCAAACAGCCGTCGGCGACGGGGTCTCTTTCACTGAACGCCTTGGTTCCCATGGCGACGCGTCTATGCAGCAGGCTGTTGTAGACGCTACGTGGAAAGCTAGCTCCTGCCGTAGTAGAGACGGCTGCAACGGCGCCAGGTTGATCTATCGAGTGCCGATCATTTCCGGTTGCCGTTGTCATCTGCTGTTGCAGTACAAAGCTTAAATAGTCTAGTAACTGGATGGAGGAGGAGAGCTCAGAGAACTGGTCACTCCTCCAGACGGAGGTTTCTGCTGTCTGTGTGCTAATGCAGTCAAACCAATCCACTCGACTATGACACTCTGAACTATTCATCAAACTAAATCACGTACTTTAAACTGTATAGTCCATTTATGTCCAGTTATGTAAATCATCATTGTATGAAGTCACATAAGACAAACAAACCTCCGTTAAACAAATCTAGCGTATGACATAAATTACACAAAGTCGAATGTCTTCTCGGCTTGAAGAGAATTGGGTGCACTTATAAGCTATAGGCGCGTTGCTATTTAGATAACAGAATGGAGGAGACACAAACTATTTTCTGAGAAAAAAAATTAGCGAAAGCGTAGGACCATCCAGCAGCATTAATAATGTGAAATACATCTGTGATACGTCTGTGATGTCTTGACACATCTACTTAATAATCACCACCTCATTCTCAGTTATGTTCTTCTTTATTTAAACCATCCAATTAGAGCATGACAGAGATGCCGGATCTGGACGTCCGTGACTGTTAACTGCCATCCACCGAGAGACAGATAAAGAAAGCCAAGACGTGTTGAGTTCACGACATTCTTTCAGGATGAGAGGTTATTTGAAGATATTCCATCAGTAATAAACAGCAAGACTAATATGCATCTATTTTCCCTCAGCCTTTCTCGCTTCTCTCATCAAGAAAATGGGCAAGTGCAATATATATATATATATATATTATATATATATACACACACACACACACACACACTGTTTGTGTGTGTGTGTGTGTGTGTGTGTGTGTGTGTGTGTGTGTGTGTGTGTGTGTGTGTGTGTGTGTGTGTGCGTGTGCGCTTTACATAGATTGTGCATTCACCCATTCACACACGCATTCATACATTGATGGTGGAGGAAACCATGCAAGGCACCAACCTGCTCACCGGGAGCAGCTAGGGGTTCAGAGTCTTGCTCAAGGACTATTCGACACCAACTCTGGGGGAGCCCGGGATCGAACTGGGAACCCTCTGTGTTCTAATGACGGTTTCTCTACCCCTGAGGCACTGCCACCCCAGTGTTCTCTCTCTCTCTCTTCTCCTGAGGCGATGCCCCCCGCCTCCCCCCTAGAGGGCAGTTTGTAGCCCAGTGGGACCGAGTGGTTTGCTCCAGTGGCCCCCTACCCTGTGGGACCCAGTGGTTTGCTCCAGTGGCCCTTCACTGATTCCCGGTTGCTGCCTGTTGAGCCGATATATGTCTCACTCTGACCTCAAAGAAACACTTCTTAGCACTTCTTCTTTTTTTAATCTATTATTTTCTCCTCTTTTTCCCTGCTGAGAAACTGTGTGTGTGTGTGTGTGTGTGTGTGTGTGTGTGTGTGTGTGTGTGTGTGTGTGTGTGTGTGTGTGTGTGTGTGTGTGTGCGTGTGTGTGTGTGTGTGTGTGAGAGAGAGAGAGAGAGAGAGAGAGAGAGAGAGAACAGGGATAGAGAGAGTCTGTTACACACTCTCTCTTCATGTGTGCGTGCAAGTGTGTACTGTATGCATGTGAATGCATGTGTGCACGCGTGCATATGTGTGTGTGCCTTCTTAGAAGTTCAGACACATCTCTCTTCACATCACAAAGCACATGACATCTCCTCACTCTCCTGCTCTGTGAGCTCTGAAGTATCCGGCTTGCTAATTTGAGGCAATATTTGGAAGAGACTTCAAGAGAAAGTTCATATCCCAGCCAGCACGCCCACATGGGTCCCGCATGGGTACAAGGTGGGCTTTCCTATATGGGCCCCAGGTGGGCATGTCCGCGGTTTCCATAAGGGTCCCACTTGGGTAGCCCATGTGGGCTCTAAGTGGGTTCTACATGGGTCCTAGGTGGGCCCCACCTAGGTAAATGTATATGGGACCCAAGTGGCCGCTAGTTTCGCTGTTTCCCCCCCTGCTGGTACCAAAAAGTATTAAGCTCCATTCAAGTGAACGTTTTTGCCGAACTTTACACTTGATGTTACCGTAATAAACATTGACATAAATACGTTATGCTTCCAGTCTCTAGTTTAAAATCTTCTCTCAATCACTATGACGTGCGTTTTGTTAAAAGGATCCCTGGCTAATACGACAAATAAGCCTTAATACATTATAATTGTCCTCTATAACTACAATGTAAAATTAAAAACACCTTAAATATTGTATTTATTCTAGAAATAGCTCATCTTACACTCAATAGGGGAAATGCCTGTCGCAAGTTGATGATGTCATAAATGTCATATGTCATTTTTATGGCATGCATGTGCAAAAAAAAAAAAAAACACAAACACATTTGAAATATTGATTTGATGCTCATATTAAGCATAGGAAGTATTATGTTTGTTTTTATTTGCACGTGCATGCCATAAATTCCATAGGGATAGTTCACAAATTAAATTTTTGACATCATCAACTTGCGACGGGCATTTCCCCTATTGAGTGAAAGATTAACCATTTCTAGAAGAAATAAAATAATTAAGGTGTTTTTAATTTTACATTGTATTTATAGAGGACAATTATAATGTATTAAGGCATATTTGTCGTATTAGCCAGGGATCCCTTTAAATTATGGTCCCATGTATTTTTAAATTGATGAGAAAAATAGTGTATGTCATAGGTGGGGCATGGCTAGCTTGATTGACAAGCAGAAATGTAGAAAGATGGCGGCATTCACGCGCTTGCTAAATAGGCTTCAACTTGAGTGAGTTTATTGAGGGAACCTGTCTCTTAGATAGTTGGATGGTGCCTCCAAGCAGAGGCTCAGGTTTTACTATTTAACGCAGAGACATGGGGAAGTGAGGTTGAGCACAATGCTCTGAGTGAGCATTTGCCCTAAACTGCAGTCAGTTGAGCCTGACTTCTCTAGGCTGTCTGCTTGTTGTGAAGCATGTAAGTTTGTTGTTTTCATTTTTGGGAACATCGAACATCTCAAACCACTTTTCCCAAACTCGTAGTTGGCAGACGTTCAGATACTGCTTAAGGAATGCATTGGCCTCGCCATCACTTGTGACTGTCTGTCGAAGCCCTTGGCAGAGCGCAGCGTAGGCGGTTACACATGTCACCACGATGGACCCCGATGGAAGTATTACCTCCCGAAAATATGTACGTATACTGTAGTTATGGGAAATAAATAAAGAACACATAGCTTGTAGATTGTGTGGTTAATTGATTTAAGTTACACACAGCTGTTCTCTATCTTTGGGTCAGGACTACAATGGGTTGTATCTGGTTGAAGTGGTGGAAAAACCGAAGCCCCCGAAACCTCCTGTACCACACCCCGGGAATGATATCCCGGACACTATAGAGGCTATTATCAGTACCAGGCATGACATGATCAACAGCGGTCAACAAGCGATCAGATCCTGGAATAATGACATGCCTCTGGACGGAAAGGTAAGCTATTTAAAATGCCTCACATGCACATCCAAAATGAAAGACAAAAAAGAAAATGGGAACGCTGTGGTGTCCTGCGTTATAGACTAAAACACCCCTGTTAACTAGATGTTTTATAAGCTGCAAATCGACATATTTACTCTGTCATTCGACAGACATGTAAATGGGTCTACTTTTCGTTCAATATGGGTCGTACATCGAAATGAGCAGACCAACAAGCTCAACGTGCCGCATTATGAGTTTGTAGATCCATGTCCAGCCCAGCTGTAGTTGGCTCAGTCATCTCTGATCTCATTCCTCATTCTCATATCTGCTGGTCATTACCTCACATGACTGCCATACTCCAATCAAAGCGCTCAATCAGTAGGAAAGGCTCCTTTAAATACAGCTTGCTTTCTCTACCTATGCTTGGTTCCGAAGCTTCAGAATCATTCGCTCTTAGCTGCCTCCCCCACCCCAGCCTCCACCTTTACACGATCAGTCTGGCTAGGCTCAAATAATTATGATTGTCTGATTAAGTTACATGTCAATGTTGATAAGCTCAAATGCTGTGATTTTGACTAATTGCTATTGTTCTGCTATTGTATCCCTATGGGGGATACAACCAGCTTTACATTTGAAGCTTCCCCATCTACATACATTACAAAGGTGTTTTTTTTTAATGTATTTGTGTTGTTATTGTTATTAACAATTCTGGTTCAAATATATTAATTAAGTGACTCTTTTCTGTATTAATTACAGGTGGATGGGTTCTGTGGATACCAAACCAGGCCTCAACATGATGAAGCTAGACATGTTAGAAAGAAGATGTGAGGAAGACCCAGAGAAGTACGGACGTGTGTGTCTCATGTTGGATACCATGGCCATCAAGAAACACATACAATATATTCACATACCCAGAGTATGTGTGGCTTTGTAAATATGGGAGAAGGATGTCACAACTAAGGCTCTCGTCTTCATGGTGGTTGGCCTACAAGGCCATTGGAAAACGCCAATATCCTATTTTCTGACGAAGTCCCTGACACCAGACACACAAAAGGTACTGCGATGGAACTGCGAAATGCGCTCCACAACAGAGATGCCATGACTGCTGCCGGGTTCTTCCGGATAAGGCTCATTGCCATTGCGATAAGTGCGGGTTGTGTAATCCCGTGATTAGACATTTTACATTGTAATTACACATCCGCACCAGCAGATGGCACCGGTAATCAAGTAACCAGTAAACGAGTGAAGCAACACCAGTTTGTTTGTGTTTATAAAGTCACATAATTTTTTTGCCAAAAAAAATAGGGAAACAACACTGAAGTGTTAGATCAGTCTCATGTTAAGAACCCTATTCGATGCATACACATGTTTATTTACATCCAGATTTAGCTGCTATGTGGGTGAACATCACTTAAAAAACGCTAGCATTAGCAACCTATGCTAGCGGTTTTGATGTAAATTGTAAAATGATTATAGAAAAGCTCATACAATGATAACATCTGTATTGTATTTTTTAATAAACGTTTTTCTTTATTAAAGTTGTACCATGTAACTTTTTTTATAAAACAAATCTTAAAATTGTCCTAACTGTTAAATCGCTAAAGTTTTAGAACACACACTCCGTTATTTTCAGCTTCTGAAGCCTTCTCTTTATATGTTTTCTATGATCCTGGCCGTGGACCGGATTTCGCGCCAAAATGACGTAATCTGCATCATCTGTATACGTTGTGTATACGTTGCCCAATCACATCGCCGATCATGCACACATGGTACACTACCGGCCAATCACAGCGCATCTTGAAATGGGGTCGCCATATTTGTAGTCGCCCGTGTGTCTCTTTACTCAAAAGGTAATCTCGCCTACCAGGCAGGTTGAAGTAGTCCGTTTCTCCGGAATGCCTGAACGCACAGGAACCAGGGACCCCTCTAAAGATAGCTCTCGGCGTTGTGGAGGCAGACGCGGGGGTGTGAAGGTACGAAAAACGGGCGAAAGACGCGAACGCGACCGCGGTTTGCTATAGGGCTACTGACCACTAGTTGAGCATCTTACACAGTATAGCTTTAATAACTTTATTTTGTCTTCAGCATATTTGAAGCGGTGAAAGCCGCTCCAAGGTGTGGCTTTGTCTGTCCCGTACACATCTGATTAAATACTGAGCATGGATTGTTCAATTTTGTCTGTCCCGTGTCCCGTGCATGCAGAATTGAGGATTGGTCAAGCTCCACATGACAATTTGGCCCTCGAGACAAAATCATTCATTCATTCAGAATTCATGAAAACATAGAACTAACCCACATAGAAAGTATAGATCTAGAACACATAGAATAAAAATTCACCGCTTCACTTCAAACCGAGGTTTGATTTTTTAAATAAAAATACACACACCCAGCCGCATCTTTGAAGTGTAGAACGCAGTTTAATTTTTGAGAAAATGTGCAGTTAAATTTTTATAAGCTTTGATAGTTTTTTGAGATAAAGATTTAGATTATTTTCCCACAATGATATTTGAAAAATAGGGGTCGTCTTATAATCAGAGTTGTACTATATTCGGTATTATACGGTAATTTGAAAGTTTCATTTCCAATGAAGCCACCTGCTGTTGGCAGCTAGCTGGGCTGTCGCCTGGAGGCTCCAGTGAGATGTGGTCAGACGCCGCCGTGGGCAGGGGGCTGGGCTGCGGCCTGCAGGGCTCTCCGGACCATTTCCAGGGCCCCTTCCTGTGTCCGGTTCCCGCCTATAAAGCCCCCGGCGTGGACGAAAACACAGCCTTTGATCCCGCTGAGCTCCGACAGCTCCTCGTCCCGAACGCCCCGCCACTCCTCCGGCAGGGACAGCCTGTTCTGGAAGGTGTTAAGCCCGGCGGGGACGCACTGGACCCTCCACTGCCCGTTCTGGTCCGGGTAGAGGACAAACTTGACGGGCGTCTCCACGTGGAGCTCCTCCTCCAGGGCGAACAGGTGCTCCTTCCAGGGACAGCCTCCCTGGGGGAGCACGACCACCTCCCCGCTGGGGTCCGGCTGATGTCTCGTCCTCAGCGCCCCCTCCACCACCACGCGGGCCGGCAGCCAGCCGTTCTGGTAGAAATCCACGCGGTCCAGAAACTCCGCCCCTACCATCGCCATGGCCTTCTTGAAGCCCTCCTCCGTGTCTTGACTCTCGCTGTTCCAGCGCGGGTTCAGGTGGCCGACGCGCGAGCTCACCGTGGTGGAGAAGGCGAAGCGGGCCTCTCCGTCGCACTGCGAGATGCCGTTGTCTGTGGCGTCCACCTCCTCGACAAAGTTCTCGTACAGCTTGTCGTGGAGCACCTCGAGGTGCCTGTCATCCTCCTTCAGCTGCGTCAGCTGGGAGAGCAGCCGCCTGCCATAGTGTGCGTAGACGAGACCCGCCGAGCTCAGCTTGGTCACCCAGCGTTTCTCTGGAAATAGGCTGTGGAAGCTCTCTGAAAACGTCCTCTGGTGATGGTCATAGCGATGCCTCTTTGGGTCAAACTCTCCTCCCACGTCCACTACTATGTCACACTCGGCCAGTCGCGCCGGGTCCCTGGTGCGCATTATCTCAGCGTCCTTATACTCTGGCAGTTGACGCAGGAACCAACATGCCAGAACTTCGTCGCAGTGAAACGTTCCATCGTGAGTGCCGATCCTAACGGGCGGTTTTGGTGCAGAGTCACTTAACAATACAATATTCAACATATGGTCGCACATTGTGAATATTGTATTGTTAAGCGAGTGCGGGCAGGGGCCTGGCGGCAAACGAGTTAAGCTCGCTGGACAGGACTACAGATGGGCAACAGTATGTACTCTAGGAGGTGGCAACACTCAGATTTTCGTCTGCTAAACATGACGAGTGTTTAGTGAAATGTGATGCAATTAGGCATGATGTCATAAATGATGATGACAGACAGGGGGTCTGGCACAACCAGGTTGACCTGGTCTAGTTTATTTATCACGTTCCGCCATGACAGTACAAAAGCAGCAGCAGGTGCAATTGCGGTGCGGAAAAAACATCTGGGAGTGGTGTTAGCTGGAGTATTGGTTGAGCTTCACATGACAGTTAGCATGCTGTAGAATATAGTCACAAGCGAGCCCACACTGTTTCATAGGAACAGTACTTCTAGTACACCCCTACACATTACACAAAAAGATTTCATTACACTGGCATCAGCAGTCCCTCCCATTCATATCACATCTTATAACATATCAAATAACTAAATATACCGGTGTATACAGTATACACATGAACAAAATAAGAACAAACAAGACAATACTATTTTACCTCTAAATGGCCTTCCGTCTCATTGACCAAGCCTTGTCAAGAAATTAAGAAAAAGAGTAAATATCATGTTCAAAGAGTCGTTATAGCTTCTCCAAGTCATCCAACCACACAAACTCATAATCTGGATCTACCTTATTAAAAAGGCCTCGCCTAATATAATTGTAGAATGGGCAATAGAAAACAAAATGCATTTCATTTTCAATGTCATTAAGATCACACAGACCACTTAACCTATCCTCCTCAACCGTTCCTACATATCTACCTGTCTCAATATGAATATATTAACAATAAATGTATAAATCATGCTGCTTACATTTTTTCGTAGGAGAGAAAGAAAAAGAGTACCGAGTACTACGTCCAGGAGGAGGACGACTCTGGGGATGATAGCCTTGGTGAATGTGAAAATGATTATGTATGTATTGTTCTTGATTGGGGTGTGTGTGTGTGTGTGTGTGTGTGTGTGTGTGTGTGTGTGTGTGTGTGTGTGTGTGTGTGTGTGTTATTATCGGCTCGCTGAAAGGCGAGATCAGTATGTTATACCAAAACCTTATAGGTCAAGGTTATTCTCCTCAAAAAATGACCGACAGAACAAAAAGCAGGGGCCTTAGCCAATGAGGAGCAGCGTTCTTGGTGACACCCCCACCAACAAGTGCGACCGTGCGACCGAACTTTATGTTTCTGTAGGTCTCCATATCCATTGAAATAATCATATAAGGTTCCATCTAGTCCTAAGAACATTGAGTTGATGGTGAGAGCTCTCCGCTCAGCATCTTTCCCCCAGTCAGTGGTGAATTCTACCTCTCTTATTGAGACACTACCCTTAAAGTAGCCTGAAGCCATCTCGCCGTCCGATGTTCCATACAGGGGGCAAGCGGAGGCTGGGGTGGTAGTGGTGGGAGTGGGAGTGAAGGTGGAGTCGTCCAGGAGAAAGTTTTCAAAATCTTTCAGTTTCCTCTCTCTCTGTCTCACTACTCCTTCTGTGACAGAAGAGAATAGACTGTATATAATTGGCCATGTTAGAGGCATGAAGTTTCAATAATTATATAATTCATCAAGAAATATATCTAACAGACTATCTTCTCAGGATGTCCTGGCATTTTTCTGCGGGAGGACGTATTCAAACAAATTACTTTTGATGTGTAATGTATAGTTGACTGCACAGGCCTTTATACAATTCAAACAGACATGTCATTTAGGCTTACCTAATGAACAGGTGGGTGTGGCCACATAAAAACATAATTTTAACACTTCCAGTACACATTTTTTAAAGGTCTTTCTCATAGTATAATCATAATACCTGATTATCATGGAACTCCATCTTTAAATGTGTACACAGCCGGACATCGTCTTACCTCCTCCGCACTATCCAGGACCCCTGGAAAATCTGGAATGGGTAATGGGGAAAGACAGAGAAAGAGGACATTTGTTTTCTTTCCTCTATGATGTTTCATGTCAAGGGCTTTATATTGTGTTTGACCTATGTTCAGTTTTTGTCTTGCAGAATTGTTGGTTGTGTGTATGCTACCTGAATATCCTTACAATGTACTCCAGGTCCTCCAGGTCCTCTGGGTACTCCAACGCGGTCTATAGATACATACGGCGCCCCCATCTCCTTCTCCCCCTTTCCTTCTGGGCCCGCCCTTGTTGTAGCTGTACCTCAACATCACTCTCTCATAGTTGAGCGCCGCAATCAACTCATTCCTAGCATGGAGCTGTAGTGACAGGCTTGACACAGGGCAGAAACTCATGTTTTGTACTTGGTGGTGGGAGTGAAGGTGCAGGATGAGACAGGCTGGGGCAGTGATGGTGGGAGTGAAGGTGGAGACTTCCAGGAGAACGTTTTTAAAATCTTCCCCTTTCTCCTCTCTCTCTGTCTCACGACAGAGAAGAGAATAGACATCACATAGATTACATTGCATTTACTGTATATCATTGGCCATTTTAGAGGCATGAAGGTTCAATATAATTATTCAAGAAATATATTTAACAGACTATCTTCTCAGGATGTCCTGGCATTTTTCTACAGGAGGACATTACTTTTGATGTGTAATGTATAGTAGACTTTATACAACTCAGACAGACATGTCATTTAGTCTACTGCAATTCAAATGAATTAAGCAGCTAAATATTAACCGTTAGGGAAATTAAATCTTGTTTTAGAACACAAAACTGCCTCATCAAAATTGGTTTGGTGACTTTATTGTCAGATACTTGAATGTGTCCTTATATCAGTGGTTCACAAAGGGTTAGGGTTATCACAATGTGTATTTGCACTAACTGTTCTATCATTTTGTAACTAGGTATTTAGTTCTCTGCATTGTTTTTGCATTGTTTTAACCTTTGTTTGTTTTGTTCACTGTCCATCGTCTGGCGCCTCGTGTTTCCCAACGCCTTTCAGCGGGTGTATACTACCCCGGTAACCACTCGCCTCTTGTGGCTTATTGATTTAATATAGTATCACACTCATTTTATCACCCATAACACAACCTGGCTTGACTTCAAAGAAAAGGGTAAGTCCTCTTGGATCCTTTTCTCAGCGCCGCCAACAAATCGAACTTTACGTTTCTGTAGGTCTCCATATCCATTGAAATAATCATATAAGGTTCCATCTAGCCCTAAGAACATTGAGTTGATGGTGAGATCTCTCCGCTCAGCAACTTTCTCCCAGTCAGTGGTGAATTCTACCTCTCTTATTGAGACACTAGCTACCCTTAAAGTAGCCTGAAGCCATCTCGCCGTCCGATGTTCCATACAGGGGGAAGGCGGAGCCGGAGGCTGGGGTGGTGGTGGTAATTAATCAAATGTTTTTGTGTCAATGTTTGCCTGTTACCTCTCCTGTGGTAGTAGTGGTACCAACATCAATACAACACGGAATTGATGGAAAAATCCTATCCAACAATGACAAAATATTCTCTTAAGAGTTCAATTGTTGAACATCTGCATTACTTAATTTACAAGAAGTCAACACAATTAGACAATGTAGAAGAATTTGTATTTTTGTTCGCACAACAGACAGACAAGAAATGACAAGAAATTACAAGACCAAAAACAGGGAATCTGCGTATTACTAAAGTGACAACAAAGTGACTTTTTAATACCTCTAAAATAAAAGAATCACACCTAGTGTGAAGTGAACAGTGCTATTCATTAAGCGTCTCGCAAAGCTTTGCCAATGTGACCCTGGTCGTGCAACAAACTTTGAGCAAATTTTCTACAAGTGAAAAATCGGACAAGGAGACAGTTTCAAGCAATGTGTAACTGTAGCAAGACACCTTCACTTCATTACAGAAAGAAAGACTCTTTGCTGTTGTTTGTCAGGACTCGTCACCTGTGAACAATCCGGTGTAGTTCAACAACCATGGCCTTATTTTGAACTCCCACTGGTATAGGACCCAGGACAAATACAAAACGATAACACAATATTGCAGTAAACTATATAACCTGGAAAACATTTGAAGGTGAGGTGACCACATTTAGGGTCATTTTTGCTTAGATTGTAAAGGACGAAAAAAGCCAGTGTTATTTACTCTGGCTTGAACACAGCTCATTAGGTTGCTGGGGGCCATGTGAAACCCCCTCAAGGACCACTGATGGTCCCCGGGCCACTGGTTGAGAACCAGAGGGAAGGAGTCTCTCTTTGCGTTGGGACAGCCAAAGGATGGTGTTTGTCTACATTCATTGCTGCCTGAACGTTAAGGTGTCGCTGACATGAGTGGTCCACCACACCGACTATACTTCCTTCAGTGGGAGGGGACATGGAGCCGTCAGCTTCCTGTGGACAGTGGAGGTGGAGGTTGGAGGTACGACTTAAGGTCTGAACAACCGAGCCATAGCGACGGAGAGTCTGTGCTTGGCTGGGGGAACAGACTACCCACATATCAGGCTTTTCTTTGGTCATGCCACACCGGGCTCGCAGGGACCTGGCGACTCTGACCACTTCCTGTATGAGGGTAAAATCCGTTTCCTCTTCGGGGAAGTGCCAGTGTGCCAGTTGAGAGGAGGTCGGGTAAGGCTGCAAACACAAGCTGTCCTCTGCGTTGTCGCCGGCCTTGCTTAAGAACGGGTGGAGCCTCTGCCATAGCTCCTCGGTGAGGAAGGGCATGAACGGCGAGAGCAGGGCCAAAGAGACAGACACGCAGTGATACAGAACGCTCCTGGCCACCTGCCTCTCGCGCTGGCCATGCCCCGTACACGTCTGGCTCGCCACCCTGGAGTCCTGCTGACTCAGCACCGGCTTTACGCACTCCAAGTAAACGTCGCAGAGATTGTGCACCCAGAAAGAATGGACAGCGGATGTGACCGCATGGAGCTGGTACGCCTCGAAGCCTTGCTCACATTGACGGATGGTGCTGTAGAGTCTGGAACACACCCACCGGTCCACGCTGCTCATCGGAGACGTCTCTGCCAGCGCCGTCAGCTCTGTCCCGCTGTTGGCCAACACTCCCAGTGTGAACCTCACCGTCTGCCACATCTTATTGCAGAAGTGCCTGCAGCTCAGCACCTGGGACACAGACAGACTGATGTCCTCCCCCTGTGTCTTGTAAGAGCACAGGGCAAAGCGCAGGGCGTCTGTCCCACACTCTGGTATCCCCTTGGGGAAGTCTTTCCTCTGCGCTTCCATGGCAACTGTGGTCTCCCTCGGGTCAATGTTTCCCCGTCTGACCTTTTCTTGAAGACTCTCCAGAGAGGCGCCAGAGATGATGTCTAAAGGGTCAATGACGTTCCCCAGAGATTTGCTCATTTTTCTTCCATGTTTATCTCTCACCAGAGAATGGAGGAGCACCTGTTTGAAGGGCAACTGGCCAGTCAGCTCTGTGGCCAGCATAACCATCCGTGCCACCCAGAAGAAAATGAGATCGCTTCCTGTCTCCAACACGGAGTTAGGGTAGTACCTCTGTAGCATTTCCCAATAACACAACGGTGTATCCGCCGTATTGTAAATAATAACAGTGTCTCTGGAGTACAAGGGGGGCTGTTACGGTGTCTCCGCCGTGTTGTGAATGTTTAAACAGTGTCTCTGGAGGACAAGAGGGACTGTGAGAGATTGTGAGAGCGAATGGAATAAAGTGAATGATTGATGATTTGAATGAACTCAATGTATAACGGACTGTTTTAAAAATAGTTAAACAATTTTGTAAGCTCTCTAAATAATTTTAGTAGATAGAATACATCCCAGCGTTCCTTCTGAGCATAAAATTTTTGAATTAAAACCATTTTTGAACATTTTAGAATAAAAACCAATCTTGACTGTCTCAAAGAGTCCAGAAATTAGAAAGTCTTAAGAAGCTTCCGACCATTAGATGGTTTGGATAAAAATACTTAAACAGTGTTAAATCATTAATTAAACCTAGTATAAGTCTGACAATTCCTGCCTGTGTACTGTTGTAAGACGAACAGCTAAAGTAAGAATATCTTTGTCCATGTGTACTACAGTAACAGCCTATTTTACTGAAGCTGGTGCACTAACAAGTTATAGTTCATCTCCCAGTCTCGATTGGTGTTTTAAAATTGCCGTCAATTATCATAAACATTGGTTCATAGAAATTCTGGAGAACAGGACACAATTAGAAACAAGAATAATTGAGACAGAGACACGCCAATGTTGCCTTTGTTTCATTAAAAGAGGGCACTGGATGACAACAGGGCCATTTTTAGGGCGTACTGTATTCATACATTACAGAACTGATCCTTTTCGTCCAATTGAAGAGCCTGTCTGCACACACCATCCCTGCGAACTGTATATGTATGAACCTGTGCTAACGAACGTGTTTGACCCTACGTTTTTGAGTGGAGGCAGGGAACCTTACAGGCTATATAATTTGGGGATTTTCAACATTTAATAGTCTAAATTCATGCAGGCCTCAAGCGTACATCCATTAGTCTACTATGCCTGCTTCTCATTAGAAGGTATACTGCAGAGCTGGGGTGCCCACCTAAGCCCAGAGTGGTATTTTAAAATAAAAATAGGTCCCAAAGTTCTGTTCACTGAAAAACTAACCCACTACGATCAGCTCCATCGCCGTATTCAAGAGCTGTTCCAGCTGGATTGTCCCATTTGTCTAACAGACATCGGTGAGTGGCAACCTTTAGATCAATACAGAGAGAAATTCTGGAAGTCCACACCTTTCCAAGAACATCCATTAACCCCTTGTTCGCATTCGGACAATAAAACCGGAAGCCTGTTACTCTGGAGCATGCTACAAGAGGTTGGCCTATACCCCGTATATCCAATCCCTCAAAACTCATAAAATTCCTGAACTCATAAATGTTAGAATCGATTATTTTGTAAGACAACACTAAACGCTAACAAAAGAGTAAAAGATATGAACGCCCAGGCAGTGGACAAAACAGATCAACAAGCCAATAGATCTTCTAATTTTCGTCCCACTCAAAACAAACAAACTATTAGATGCCATCATTGCCACAAACTTGGACATTATAGAAATGAATGTTTCAGAAATCCTGCAAACTATCGGGATGGCCAATTCATAGGCCAAGGCAAAGGGGGTGGACGAGGGAGAGGGGCGGGATACCGTTCAGGTGGTAAGTATCCAGGCCCTCCCCATGCTCTGAGCAGTCCCCAGGGATACGGTGGGGGACAGAGTAGGGGCCTACCGCCACCATTACAGCATCCTCCTCAGCCCGCTCCTCCAGCAGGGGGATCCCCTGCTCACGATACTGAGACTGGAGAACCTAGGAGGCAAGGTAGAAGTAAGAAAAGGGAAAAGCATGCGAGAAGAAGGAGAACTGTAAGTATGGATAGTAGTACATCCTCCAGTGAGGATGGGAGCAGAGACAGGAGAAGTAAGCCAAAGAGAAGCTTTGACACGAGGCCAAGGATGAGTGACAATGCTCACTCATCTGAGGACTCGGAGCGGGATCGGATAGATGAGGCTAGAGCAAAGGCCAGAGACACGTACCCAGCAGGGGACAGTACACGCAGGACAAACAGTCAAGTGCAGGAAGGAATTGATAAGTTGGAGTCAGAAAGGGAAAAACTGTTAGAATGGCGGGAGCAAGCAGAAAGAGTTGGGGAAAGAAGAAGACAAGAATTTGGTTATGGTTTTCCCCCATCTCAGCCACACGAGCAGGGGCCACCTCCGCCCCGTCCAAATCCAAATGGTCTTCCTCCCTATCCAGGTCTCACTACCCCAGGCCTAAATGGCCTCTCGCAAACCATGCAAACCCTCACATTCTCCACCTCCATGTCCGTCCCACTAGGCCAGCAGCAAACTGGAGCCACGGGGTACACACCCACCTTCCTACCAACAACGAATCCCACCACCGCTCCATGGGGAGCTGTCCCTACTGTGGTAAACCAGCCCCAGATAGACGCCACACTGCTGAATGTAAAGAGAAGGTCTCCACCCAAGCCCCTGTTTTACAGGCCCCACTTCTGTACAAACCCCAGCCTAATAGCGGTGCACCCCTGCCCATGTACAATCCACTCTCAACAGGAGAGATTCTTGCCAAGCTCCCAAAGCCATCTGATGTTGGCTGGAGAAAATTCTACACAGCAATCTAGGGGAGGATACAACAGAGGGGGTGGATATAACCAGGGAGGTTATAGGGGTAGAGGTAATGGGTACCAGTCCAACTATCAACAAAATGACGGCTGTTGTTTCGAGTGCGGGGCCCCAGATCATTTTGCCAGAGAATGTACAAACAGAAAAAAACCAGAACCAGCATTACCAGCAACAGGGATATGGGCAGAACCAAGGGGGAGGATATAGAGGTAACAGGGGAGGGGGTTACCGAATCACTGATGCAGTTTCTTAGTGAATGGAAGACCACTATCATCAACCTTAGATCTTGGATGTTTCTGATATAGGACTGCATTTTGCCGTCCTTCTCAGAAACATAAGGGGGATGGTGGGGAACATAGCGGGGAACGTAGTGTAATGTGGTGGGGAACATAGCGGGGAACGTAGTGTAATGTAGTAATGTAGTGTAATAGTGTAAATGTAGTAATGTAGTGTAATAGTGTAATAGCTTACTACTAAAAAACTTTGCCAGCCGATGAGAAAGCCCAACTGCCATGCACCAGATATGTCTAAGTCATGCCAGATGGAGATAACTCAAGAAGTGTGGACCAGGTCCAATTAGATTTAGAGGAACTGAACAGGAAGGAAGAGACAACTTTGGCAATGTGCCAACACATGTATGTGGCAGAAGAGCAAGACCGAGGTCTTGAGGATTAGGATTAGACTTAGTACACCAGTCCTTCTCTAGAGTACCATATTGCTCTATGTAGCTCTCGAATGATAGTAAGTCCGTTAATTGTTGTAATGTCATGTACTGATGTCTGTTGTTCTATGTCTCCACAGAAATCATCTATTGATAACTACATGAACACCACCTCTGACACCAGAAAGGATAACTGAAAGATCTGGGCGTTTAGATAAGTATCTACACTTACACATAATTTAGAAATTGACTACGCCCAGATTTAAAAGAAAGATCTGAAAACATATCGTAAGTCAGAGAGTGATATTAGGATATATAGGAACACTATGCCCAGCCGTCTGAAGTATACCATGCTCTTGACTGTACTTACGCTCCTCAAAATATGGATGTTTGTACACTTGCTAACTCCTGTCCAAAGTGCAAACCGCATATCCGGAAGTTACCAAGCATCAGATTATTATCATCATTACATGTTCTGTACTGAGGGAGTGGATTGTTCCACTCACGTGAAAGGGTACTGGTATACTTACTACGGCACTGGTTATCATGTATACGCATGCTTAGGAAATTGCAAGGACAATTGTCAAATTATTGCAGGATCCCGCCCCTTGTCCAATCGCCATAACGGAGACTGCAGAGCCCAAAGGGAACATTGGGGATCCTTTGATGGTGACTCAACTGGGCGAGCTAACGGAAGGTTAACTCTGGCTCGGGCTGGTCCTTATGTGATCATGAAATTAAGAAACCCACAACTTGGCGACACAGGTCAATTATGGTTAGGTTTAACTCTGACCGGACGAGACTCCTATGCTAAACTGTTTATTGACGTTTCTCCCAAACCTAACGCCACAGCTAAACTTCCTGAACGCATCATTTATGAAGAAGAAATCAATGATGAGGAGGAGCTCGATGAATGGCTTACTAGAGACCTCAACTCTGAACTGCCAGACATCACCAAACATCGTGTCCACGGATACCTGGAGAGGTGCGAAGGTAATACTGCATGTGTTAAGGCAGCGATTGCCGCCCACCATGCAATGCAGGACGCTGACTGTTGGGTCTGTGTCCATCACCGTCCTGATCTTAGGGTAACCCCCATTTCTCTCACTGACCATGATAGCTCCACTGAAAACTGCACCTCTCCCCGTGACATGCTCCAGCTACTAGCAATGTCCCATTTAATAGACAGGAACATAACCATCACCAACTCCTCCCTAGATGGTACCCTGAAGTGTATTGAACCAGCCCAATCAATGACCCAACGTACTCACGTTCTACCTGTCAAACCCATCAAGGCCCCCGTATGTTTGTGTTCCCACGACACCTCCCCAGGCACTGTAGCGTTAGGTATATCTCTGTGCGAACGCAATATCCATCTTAATGACGGTTATTGCACCTCTATGGCTCTAGATGGCACCCTGCTAAATGTCTCATGTCCATGGTTTAATGTATCCGTTTCTCACCTCAGCTATGCAGCTGTGTGGACTTGCGGCAGAGCCGCAAGACATTTTCTCCCACCCAAATGGAACGGCTGCTGCCACCCGGGTTATATTTTTACCAGTGTTATAATTTACCCTGTTGTTCCCCCAGAAGATGACAATGCCCACAATAGAGTTAAGAGAAGCCTAACACCCACCACTGCCTGGGCCACTCCAGACCAGACTCAGACTAACTTAGAATACATTAGGGCCAAGTACCCAGGTTACACATTCAAGGACCCATGGACTGACTCAGACTCCCAAATGGCCTATGGCCTAGGTGCCACCACCTTTATCACCTCTGGTGTGACTGAAGAATTCACCCTGAAAAAGATTAACACTCTAGCTGCCGAGCTGCTAATGTTACATGACTCCCTCTCTGACCTCCAGCTGGCAGGTCAGCTCCTAACCAACGAACAGTCCCAAATCAGGACAGTAGTCCTCAGAAATCGTGCTGCCCTGGACTGGATGACGGCTAAGGAAGGTGGTGTGTGCAAAATGCTAGGTGGAAAATGTTGTTTCTTAATCCCTAATAATCATGCTAACATTTCTTCCCTCATCTCTCATTCTCGTGATGCCATAGCTACCATCCCACAGCCCCAGATTCCAAACACTTGGTTTGACTTTAGCTTACTAGGGGGCTTTAGCAACTGGTTTGTCACCACCATTCTCCCAGTCCTGTTGATCGTAGGGCTCATCATTTTCGTAGCCATACCAATGTTGAAATGCATGATTAACAAAGCTGTCCGCACTGTTTACCCTTCTACTGACTTCCAGCTAGCCCAACTGACCGAAGGAGAGGTCCACCAACCTCTCCTGGATCTTGTTACGGACCAGGTCCGTCCACCTCCTGTTTACGAGGAGGCATTTGAGTGAGCTTTTGTTTTTTTACATACTGATGGTTTAATCCACCCACGCATAGACCAGCCTCCAGTCTACTTACACATTGAACCCGTTGTTTTCTATAAGAAATTGTTTTTCCCTGCTTGTGTGAATCCCTAGCATCCCCAAAGGACTAGGTGATATAGTTTTAGGTATTTTCTGCACTGATTTCTGTTTTACCCCGAAGGGGGTCTTGTGTCAATTCATGTTTTCTGATGTCATCTTATGGATGTTGTCTTACAACCAAAAAAAGTAAAGTTGGACAGTCACACAGGAATGACAAGGGTACGTTGATCACAATTGTAACAGAAAAAGTTAGGGAATCTGATCAACAATACCCCACTATAGACTGACATGTCAGTGGCTAAAAACTGTGGTCTGTCCAACCAAGTGAAAACTCTGGATTCAGGGACCAAGTTGACCTTATGGTCAAAAGATAGAAACTGACAAGTATGAAATAGATGTCATCAGAAACATAGAATCCTGTGCCATTGTTTATGTGTTAGTTGCATCCCAAAGGGGGTGCCATTTATTGTTTCTAAGTTATTAAAAAAACAAGTGTTGATTCTGTTGACCCCCGCTCACCATATTTTTCAGAAACGTTACCCAGTTTAGGTGGACTTCTTAAAAGAAGTCCAAAGGGGGAGTTTAAACTTTTCTGAAAAATGTGCCAAGTATCACATCACTAGTTAGTGATCTGCCCTGGAGGCAGATCAAAGGGGGATTTGATGATATGATGTGATGACATTGTAAATACTTTTTGTACCAAAACGTTTGCTAAATATCTGATCTAAGCTGATTTAAGTAAATCTATATTTTTATATTATATCTAAGTACCAAAAGCCAATGTTTTACAGTATTGTCCCACAGTCAGGTTACTAGAGTTCATTTCAAGGTTCATCCACTCACGCACAGTCCTGTCTCACACGCACGCCAGCATGCACCTAGAGCGTGATCAGCTCATGCTCACCTCATGTCACCAATGATATAGTAGTGCATGCTCTGTGAATGTTGTTTTGCATGAGTTAGCTTGTGCGCACCGATACTCCTCAGCCGCCTTGAAAAAGCTACATTTCTCTGTTATCTTCTGTGAATGATGTTTTGCACCTGTTTTGCACAAGTCAGCCTGTACGTGCAGATACCCGCACCCACGCACTTGCGGGGTCTCAGCCGCCTTGGAAAAGCTACATTTCTCTGTTATCTGTAAAGAGAAACCCAACGATTCCTGGCACAGCCCAGGGGCGGGGGAAGGAGGAGTGAAGATCACGTGGTGATGGGGCGGAGGCAGACAGCCTTGCCCCTTTGAGTGTGTGGCCCAATCATGCCTGCTCAACTGAAGAAACAGCCAATAGAGTCCAGCCCGGGACTCCTCCCACGAACCAATCAGAAAGTCTCACCTCCCCTGCTGAAGACCTGCGAAATACTATAAAGACTCTTGTTACTTTCATTTTGCGTCCGTCTCTACGAGAACACTACAGCTTGCTGTTGTGTACTTTACTGAACGAACCTCTTGGTACCGGTACTTGGATTATTTTCTCTTTTGTCTCCTTACATAGATTTTACTTAGAACTTAGAATAGCCCATTTGTGCAAACGGTATTGATATAATAAAGTTAACTGCTATTATTTTAAATAGAAGTCTCCTGTTTTTAGTATTGATTTCACTGGCACATCCATACTCATTCTTGTTCTACGCATAACCTCACCTTCTGAAGTTTTAGTGCAACTTAGGCGGAGTAGAGAGGCTCGGGCCTCGAGCCTTGTTCTTCTCGTTTGGAGAGAGGTTCTTCCAGTCGCTAGTCTGTTGTGGCCAGCCCAGCATGGCAAAGGGGAAAAGGCCTGATGAGAACCATGTGTCCAACACATCAGAGTCCTGAGTCAAGGTCACAGAATCGGCTGCTACTCCATATTTCACACCAGCTCTCTGCCTGGCCTCTTCCTCGCTCCGGCCCCACACCCACCGCTCCTCTTGGGTGTTGGGAGAATTGGGAAGCGTCACTCGGTAAGCAGGAATCTGGTGGCCCCACCAAAGCTGCCTGGAAATACACCAATCGCCGATGTTAGACAGCCAGTTCTTCCATGTTTTAGCATGGAAATGGGGGATGATCTCCAACTGGCCATCCTCCACTGCCTGGACAGCCCGTTTAGCCATTTGATCACAGCGCACAAACCACTGTTTCCTCAACAGAGGCTCAATGATGTCCCCAGAACGACTACAGACAGGTAAAGACATGGCATGATCCTGCTTTCCCCTGAATAAATGTTTCTCTACAAGGGCATCCAGGACTCGTTCTCTGGCATCAAAGCGCTTCAATCCCTCCAACCACTGGCCACAAAGAGGGGTCATTGTCCCATCTCCTCCAATCACAGTAAGACGTGGTAGCGAGTGCCTCTGGGAGAGCAGGAAGTCAGTGTGGTCATGAGCTGGAGTAACCTTTACTGCCCCTGTCCCAAGCTCCATATTTACCACTGGATCAGTGACAATAGGTATGAATCTGTCAGTGAAAGGGTGTCTACACTGCTTGCCATGGACATCCTGGTATCGAGGATCATCTGGATGCACGGCGACGGCCACATCTCCCAGCATGGTCTCGGGACGGGTGGTCGACACGGCCACCTCTCCACCACCGCCCTCTATAGGGTATGCAAAGGTCACCATCGATCCAAATTCGACCTTCCTCTCATAGCCAGGAACAGACAGCATAGTCCTCCCGGAGAGCTCCTTTGACTCAACCTCTATGTCAGAGATGGCAGACTCCAGAGCACAGCTCCAGTTGACCAGCCCCTCTGAGCGGTAGATCAGGCCCGAGTCACAGAGCCTAACAAAGGCCTCGGTCACGGCCCTGCTGAATCCCGGGTCCATCGTGAAGCAGGCTCTGCTCCAGTCCAGAGAAGAACCGAGCTTCCTCAGCTGGTGATAGATCTCATCTCCTTTGTCGTTCTTCCATTTCCACACCTCCCGTAAAAAGTTGGCCCTGCCGAGATCTCGTCTCCGCTTCCCTTGTTCCCTGAGCAATTTCCTTTCTACCATGGCCTGTGTAGCGATTCCCGCGTGGTCACAACCAGGCACCCAGAGCACTCTGAAACCTTGCATTCTTCTCCATCGAACCAAGGCGTCTTGGATTGCTATCGTCAGGGCATGGCCAAGATGCAGGGTACCAGTAACATTTGGCGGAGGCATGCACAGAGTGAAGGATTGATCCACAGCATGTGCTTGTTTGTCGTTAACGTCTGGGCTGAAGAATCCCTCCTTCTCCCACCACTGATACCAGCTGGACTCCACATACTCTGGACTGTAGGATGAAGGGAAAGGCACCGTTGTGTCTTTCTTTGCCCCGGGAGCAGTTGAACCAGTGTATGCAAGCCTCTCTTTCTCCCTCCATTTCATTCCGTGATCCTCAGCACTACTGTGTTTATTTGTTAAAACAGCCATCTCTTTCTCTCGTCTCCGCTTCAGCTTCTCCGCCCGAGTCCGAAGAGGCTGCTGTGGTTGAGATGAGGAGGGAGAGGAACACAGTCTGTACGACCATACCCTCCATGTTGGTGATGTTCTCCTCCCTGTGGACCTCACAGAGAAGCGACAAACGGTCCTCCACATGTCTCTGTGATGTTAATTTCAACATATAATGCTCACCACAAAGAGCATTTAAACTGGTCTGCACTCTGTTGTGGTGCCAACTTGCCTCCTGTGCACTCGTGGCCATGTATGGCCTACTTGTGCACCAGCAGAGCACGGCTCGTTATTTATATCAGGTCGCACTTGTTGATGGTGGCGTCACCAAGAATACTGGTGCCTCATTGGCTGATTGACCAGACGCCACATACAATATCACCGAAGACAGTACCTGCCCACTCCACTGGCACAAGTAACACTAGAAAGTGTGGTTGTCGTGGTACCCTTTCAGGTCAATGGCATGGGGAAAGTTAATTCATCAATATTTTAATGGCCATATATGGAGATCTCTGTGTCAGTCCATTTCCCTTCCATGCCCATATATGGAGATCCCTGATGTAGGCCTATATCTTGGAATGCCCATAATATATTGACATATACTGTACTGTGTCATTTTCATGTGGTCTATATATGGACACACTGTCTGTCTCATGCTAACAGACATGATGATGATGTCAGACATCAAATCAAATACTATGAGGCTGAATTGCACCTACTGTACATACATACTGAAGTTTTTAGCAACCTATTGCACATAGTAACACACTGTGAAGTTGCTTTTTCATTCTCCTTGCTATTCTTTCCTTTTGCATTCACTCTCCTTCCTACGTCATTATCATTATTAGTGTGGTTGCCAGGGCAACCACATTATTACTCTGGGGAATTTTGCAGTTTTTACAACTCTTAGTCTCATTGACTTGAATGGGAAACTCCATATATAGTGAGTAACTTTTAGGTATCTGACTTTTCCCATTGACTTTGAATGGGAAACACCATATATAGTAAGGTAACTTTTAGGTATCTGACCTTTCCCATTGACTTTGAATGGGAAACACCATATATAGTGAGTAACTTTTTAGGCAACCACACTCGCAATTTCCCAAATTGCAATTTCTCTAGTTATTATTACTATTGTGAATGTGGGCGTGTAAGGTTTGTGGTGTAGAATTCTCTAGTAGGTCCAAAATATTGACACTTTATAGAGAAAAACATCCAAATAGTCGTTTTATGTGTATATATCCAAACTGCCCTTGTACTTTTAAAACATGGAATGCTCTTCATATTCATTTAAGTAGATGCCACATGACCGTTACCAATCACATTCACAATCGACCAGCTGGTTGTACATTTAGCTGCCATCTATGCCCATGCAAAGATCTTGCCTCTGATTTAGATTATTGGTCTCACATTAATGCACACCTGAAGAAAGAGGAAGTTGTGACTTGTATGTTTTTGGGTTGCAACTTTCAGACAGATATCTTTGGCACGTTTAAATCACACAGGTCCAGACATCATTCTCCTTATTCTTCATTAGATTTTAAACCAGGGATAGTGACTACTACCAGAACAGTTGACCGAGAAGCTGTAGAAGATGATGATGATGATGATGATGTAGATGATGATGATGATGATGATGATGATTTAGGTGAGGCATGCTCTGATGTACAACCAAATTGTAATACTGATGCCACAGGGGACCTTGCACAACAAATTGAGCACTCCTTTGCTGGTTCTATATTGAAACTTGAACATTTTTCTCATGTACCAAGTACAGCAATCGATTCCTTTTTACAAGAGCTTCACCACTTAACCAGCTCTCTGATCCCCCTTAGTGTTAATGTTTTGGCTGAAGTTTTTCAGAAGCACAATCTTCAGGTTGACAGATCTATCATAAAGGAAATAGCCGATACTTTGTGTACAGGTAACCCTGTAACTAAAGCTATACAGAAAAGTGGCACTCTGAGTTCTGCATATCAACGAAAGCAGTATTATAAGGCTAACTTCAAAGTTGTTGAACCAGTTGAATATATTTTGGATGGTAGAAAGAAGAGAACCTTTCAGTATGTTCCCATTCTGGAAACCCTGCAAGTGCTCTTGAATAGGAAAGATGTTTTGGAACTTGTAGTTGGTAATCACAGAACAGAAGAGGCAGAAAATCTAAATCTGTATAAGTCTTTCAGGGATGGCGAACATTTTAAGCAAAATTATTTCTTCTCGGAAGAGCTAAGGTTATCTATTGGACTCTACCAGGATGATTATGAGGTCTGTAACGTTTTGGGCACTTCCCGTAAAAAACACAAACTAACTGGTGTATATTGGGTGCTCCGTAACCTACCCCCAGTAACCAATTCCTCTTTGTCGTCCATTTACTTGGCCATTTTATGCAAAGCAGATGATGTGAAGTCGTATGGCTTTAACCAAGTTTTAGAGCCACTATTAAAGGACCTCAGGGTTTTGGAAGAAGAAGGCATATTTGTTTCAGAGTTGGGCTAACTGCAGCAGACAATTTGGGAGCTCACTCACTTGCAGGCTTTATTGAATCATTCACGGGTCATTAGAGTTGCCGTTATTGCATTGCCAGTAAGGAAGACTTACAATCAACAGAAGTGGCATCAGGACAATTCAGCCTCAGAGGTAAAGAGCAACATGAGGCTCATGTAAGAACAGCTGAAGAGACTGGCACTTTGTGTTTTGGAGTTACAAAAGCTTGTCCTTTGACTAATGCTCTCGCTCATTTCCATGTCCTCACAGGGTACCCTCCTGACATTGCTCCTGATATATTTGAGGGTGTTGTACCTGTTGAACTTGCAAGGTGTCTCAAAGTATTGATACCCAAGAAGTATATTACATTGGAAGGCTTGAACAATGCAATTCTGAACTTCCGCTATAAGTGGACTGATAAGACTAATAAGCCTCATATTGTGCCACTCAATCTTTCAAGCAGGAATTCCATAGGTGGTAATGCACATGAAAACACGTCCACAATGACGAGTCCATTAAACGGGTTATGAAACACACCAATTGCTTTAAAAATGTGCCCCTGTCGTTGGCTGTGAAACATCAATTCATGATTGGGTACCACTTGTCCTCTCCAAGTCTTGATAAACCAGTGGTAGATGTGTCAACAGTATCTACAGTCACATTAGATATTTTGAAGGAGGAGATAGCTCAAGCTGTTAAGCAAAGGTACCCTGGCCTATCTGAAATCTGTCTGGCTAAAGCCGTTTGGAGCAAGGGCATAGAGTACAAAATAGGGATGCTAGTTCCCTATGGGTCTGAAGGTGGCCAACCTGAATTCGGAGAAATTAAGCAAATGTGCATTTTGGACCAGAGATTGTGTTTCATTTTGAAAGAGCTGTGTGGGTGTGTTTCATTTTGAAAGAGCTGTGTGGGTGGTATAATGAGCACTATAGAGCCTATGAACTGACTACAGCTCCTACACGAAGACTTGCTCTTGTAGAAGTAAATGAACTTAGCGATGATTACCCCTTGGCTGCCTATGAAGTTGGAAATGTACGGATGGTGACCTTGAAAAGGTCAATCTGTCTGTGATAAGGTAACAAGGGTAACATATTAAACCTTTTTCATTCATGTATTATATGGATCTTCCTGTCTATCCTGTTCTTTAATAAACAAAAATAAATGTTCAGGATGCTGTACAAATTGAATTAAATCAGGTGAAAGGACATATAGGACAAACAAGTAAAATTAGAAGTGATAACTGACAAGAAATAAACAAACAAAATGGACCTGGAACAAGCTGATAAATTATTCTAAATTAGATACACACCTGGACATGCATTTTTGTTAATTAAAGCTGGAGAGATGCAGAGATCCCTGGACACTGACCATGATTAATTAATATCACTAAATTCACATTATAAAGGTTTAACCCCCAAAAAACTGTAATGTTTGAATATAGCCACAGTCCTAGTGCCCCCCCCCCCATGTTTATTCAACTTTGAAAAAAGTTGAATAAAGGCTCTTGAATTGAATAGATTTGGTGGTGGTTTATGCATGTATGTTCATAACCGTATTAAGTTTATCCCCCGGCCTGACCTACAACACAGCTCTCTGAAAGAATGCACAAGCTGTGAGAGATGGTACCACTCGGCTTGTGTGGGTAATCCTCCTTCAGAGGAGGTCTACTTCTGCCTTGCATGCACCTTTTAGTTTCACCTCCTTCTCCTCCTCATGCATTTTGGACAGATGCTACAGGTTTGATGATTGCCTGGTATCATTAGGAACACTAAGTTGTTTTTTTCCTTTACACTCTATTAGATCACCCTTGTCCACTGTTCATCATGCCATTTATTATCTTTTATTGTCTATAGTGACTGCCCTGAGATTGGGAGGACGGCATTTAATCGAGGGCCCATTTATGCCGAGTGGGACTTCCTTCTGCGACCAAGCAAGCAGCCTTTATCTATTCAGCTGTGCTGATCCCACTTGTACATCAAGCTGCCTCCCTCACAGCTTGGACTCCATCATGCATAGAAGGAAGCATGAGGTCAGTCTGTTGCTCTCCCCAGGTTGGCTGAGGGGCCCCCGGAATGGACAATTTTAAATAATGAAGAAAAAGTTGTGGGGGGGAAAAAGCAGCCTCACGCAACAAAAACAGGAGCCTCCTGCTCTATCTGGTTCCTACCGCTACTACTCAGTCAGCGTCCAATTGTCTGCTAAATGGCCTAATAGCAAAGCAGTCATGGTTCTAGGACAATCTGCACAGTCTACTAAAATGTTCCATATACCGTTATGTGCAATAGGCTTCCATGCACTTGTCCCATTTACAGCCTGTGTGGCACTTGGGTTTCTTTTTATGTTTTTTTCCATGTGATTGAGACAAAAACGATGTTTGAAAAGTGTCTCCTTGAATATGTACATGCTTGTTGAATAGCTGGTTTTGAATGTGCTTATTGTGCTATTTTTGCATAGTATCTTCAGGATAACATCTTTTACTAAACAATTGACTATAAAAGGCTATTTCTCCTCCTTGTATTTCCTATTTCCAACCAGTTAATTGCGTCCTTGTGTTTTCATTCATTCTAATTTGGGTGCAAATGTGCTTGTATTGGCATTGCTCTATAATGGCCTAGCAATTTACTTTGACACCTTGTAGTCCTGGCGTTTCGGGCAGTATTTTGATGGAATCGTGCACTTTATGAAAGAAACATGAAATTTGGCACACAGTTAGAACATGCTATATGGAACATGTTTGGCTATAGGGGCATCGCAGATTTGTCTTGGGAAACTTGTAGGAGCCAATCAAAGTTGGGCTCTCTTAGACTTTACTAGAGTAAAATAATCCAAAAAATAAATATGCTTTAAGTAGCATATGAGGGGTCAAACTAGGTGTTTTTCAGGATTCTGAATCCAATGCAAGCATTTGTTTTGCAGGCTAAAAACTGACCCATAAAACTATGGTTTAGTGATGAGTCATCACTTTTCACAGTTTTGTGGCGGCCATTTCTTGGAAAGGAAGGTTTTTCCTGCAAAACAAATGCTTGCATTGGATTCAGAATCCCGAAAAACACCTAGTTTGACCCCTCATATGCTACTTAAAGCATATTTATTTTTTGTATTATTTTACTCTATAGTAAAGTCTATGAGAGCCCAACTTTGATTGGCTCCCACAAGTTTCCCAAGACAAATCTGCGATGCCCCTATAGCCAAAGATGTTCCATATAGCATGTTCTAACTGTGTGCCAAATTTCATGCTTCTTTCATAAAGTGCACGATTTTTGCCTGAAACGCTCAGACTATGTAGCCAGCACCTCAGCTGAACACATGAAAACGCAAGCTGATGTAGAGGACTGTGGAACATCACAACCAACTAGTGGTGACCAGCTCCTCTCTCCACACTGACGTCACTGAAGACAGTGATGAGTGGGAGGAGACCAGGGGAGGTCAGACGGTTGTAAACACACTGGATTCACACAAGACACACAATGTGGAAGAACAAACATTGTCTGTAAGCCACAAGCTGTCCCATGACCTGCTATCATCTAAACAAACTCACTCCACGCAGAGTCACACAGGGAAGAAAGGTTTTAGTTGTACAGAGTGTGGCAAAATGTTTAAGCGCAAGGATAGTCTGAAGAGGCACACAGTTGTTCATACAAAAGGAAAACCTTTACTTGTAGCCTACTGTTTGTGGTAAAGGATGTAGTCAAAGTGGTGAACTTAAAGAACATATGAGGACTCATACAGGAGAAAAACCCTTTAAATGTACTGTTTGTGGTAAAGGCTGTGTTCACAGTGGTCATCTAAAAAGACATATGAGGACCCTGTGACTAGTCATGTGACGGTTTGATTTTTTTTATACCGGTTCGGTAATTAATTAAAAACCGGACTGAACCGGTAATATCGGATGTTGACCACTTGGGGGGCGCAGATAGAAGCGGACAGATTTATGGTGCCAAGTTAGCCATATATTATAACTCTTGTAGAGGACTTTTACAGAGTCTTTATAATCAACAGCCATCTGTTATTTTATATACATCGACAAGGATCTTCTCAGTGAGATGTCTCCAGTTTGTACTGTTACTGCTTCTCTGGAATGGGGAAAATGCTCTCTGCTGTGTTTGTGTTTGCTCTGCTTTACAGAGAACCAGTGGATTGGGTAAAAGACAGTGGATTGGGATTGCTCGTAGATCGGCTACTTTTGTTTTGAACGGTTGATCCTACGTGCCGACCCTCTACGGATCCGGGAGGGCAAGGCTTAGGCGGCCGTGGTGGTCCGCGGCCCCGGCGGACCACCAAAGGGACGCCGCCGCCACGAAAACGCTGTAATCAATCAAACAGCTAGGCTAGGCTACATACATACTGTCTCAGATAGCATACATGCTAGGCTAGCTTGCTTCCTCCGTGTTGTAGTTGAGCCAATAAAGGCTATTTGACCATGTTCACCACGGCGTTAATCGTCGCTATTGTTGTAAAGACACAATGAAGACCTGTGTGGCTTCTAACACGTTATCCAATGTCCACCACGTCTATAAACAATAGTGTGTGTATCCAGTTGTTATTGAATGAAGAGGACAGGGGGAGAGGAGGCGGGGTTGCTGTCTGAGCAGTGAGCTGTCAACAGTAGCAGATCTGCGCTCCACTAGACTCACTCAATATATACAGAAACATAATAAATACAATACAGAATGAATTTAATACTGTCGGAAAATACATGTGACGCCGTCAGCAAACGTTTACATTTGTAAGATATATTTTAATTTTAATTGGATACTTTTCTTTTTTTCCCCCCCAACTCGGTTTAGTCGGTATTCATAAACTGAACCGGTATCATCAAGTAAACCGGATCGAACCGGTAAAACCGGAAACCGTCACAAGAATACCTGTGACGGCCCTGCCCCTCTGCCTTTACTGTTGGTCTTGCTGGCAGCACCGGTGACTAGGCCAGAGAGGGGCAGGCCGTCAGGCCAATTTGGAACAGCTGAGCTTGGGTGTGGTTGGAGCTCTCTTGACTCCAGTGCAACAGGTTGCCTCTTACACCTTTTATACAACACGCACACCGCACACTCCAAACAGCCATACACTGCAGACATGACTGATTACTGACTCGTTCACACCTCATACCCAGTTTTGTTTGATTATTGCTTTTATTGATTTAGAGTAATAAATATAATTTAAAACGTTTGTACTTGTGTGTGGGCTCCCTCTTTTTGTCATGTTTGCCCTAGGCTAGTACAGTACATGACAAATGGGGGCTCGTCAAAAAGTTTAGTTTGGTTTAGTTTTGTTGGAAATGTTGGTTAATTGATAATTTAGTTTTGTCAGTAATTTGAAATTTGTCTGTATTTTGTTTGTTGGGAGTTCCTCACACAAGTCTGTTTTTTTGTCAGGCATCAGAGAGCATTTCGCCCCGCTGAGACTGCAGGTTATTTTGATTTCTTTATTTTCCCTTTGTATTACAGTCTCAACACTTATTTTTGGCTAGGTTTTGGTAATCTGCACACATTAGTCCAGTGAATTTTCTTAGATCTGTCAGTGGAGTTAAGGACTTTTTTTTTCTTAATTACATGTCGCCTCCCTGTTTTTCACTCCCAGACCACGCCCCCGAACGTCGTGATTGGCCGGCTATACTTGGCTGTATTTCCTGGCCGTGTGCTGTGTTTTGTTGCCCATACAAGCATTTGAAGTCATGGAGAGCACTTGCACCAACTGTGGTACTGGCCACTTCCTGTTTGGATGAGTCCTTTTCAAAGGGAGGAGTCCTTTTCAAAAGGTAGTCGGGCAGGTGGTATTGAGAGGGTGGTGGCATTCTTCTCATGCAAGTTCTGTATTTGTAAACAACCATTTATTGAGAACAAGGTTCTGGCGCTAATTAGTTTTGCAACACTTGCTATGTATTTGATTTATTGGTAAACTCCAGCTGGTTTGGCACAGATCAAAGTTCACTGACATGTTTAGATCTTTTCAAATTGGAAATTGGATGTTTTTTTGCAGCCCTACAATTTAGATATTCGCCATATTAAAGGTTCTGCAAACGTGATGGCAGATTGACTTTCACGTGCACATTAGAGCGTGTTGACCTGTTTGCTATGTATCCTAACCGTTCCTTGTCTTCTCCATTACAGGCCATCCTGTCTCTGGTTCTTCTAATTGGCTCCTGTGCACAAGGTTGCTGAGGCTGGAGGCAGGATGGTGTGGCGAGGTGGAGTCACAAGTAGTATAGGTAGTATATTGGTGCAAGTTAGTGTTTGGAAAAATGTTATGGTGAGGTCAAGTTGAATTTTGGGGGCTGTAGGGGCTTGGTTATGTAGTAAGTTAAAGATGAGCTATTTGACTTTGTTGGAAAGCTATTTGACTTTGTTTGAAAGTGTATTGTCTTTTGGAAATTGTGTTTTGGTATTTGCTTGTTTGCTAATTAGTTTTTTGTGTCTTCTTTAGATACTGGGGTGGAACCCCATTTTTTATGGAGGGGGGGGCTCGTCCGGGATCACCCCATACAGGTGAAAAACCCTTTAAATGTACTGTTTGTGGTGAAGGCTGTGTTCACAGTGGTCACCTAAAAAGACATATGAGGACCCATACAGGTGAAAAACCTTTTACGTGTAGTGTTTGTGGTAAAGGCGTTAATCGAAAGGATAATCTGAAAGCACACATGAGGACCCATACAATGTACTGTTTGTGGTAAAGGCTGTGTTCACAGTGGTCATCTAAATCGACACAAGAGGACCCATACAGGAGATTGGATCCATGGATAGATCCTCAGCTATGGAGATGGAGCACAGCAGCAGAATGACACACGACGGCTCAAAGGTGAAGATAACCTGTGTTTTATGCGTTAAAACGCAGGGTAAGTGATTTTGTTTGGCCCGGGGGGCCAGGGGAGACCCAAGCCCAAAATTCAGATGCCAGGTTGTAAGTGGTTGACTAAGCTCACTTCTTGACCATCTCCTCTCCCCGTTCTCCTACAGTTCCATGATAGGATTGAGCCCACCATGCTGGAGTCCCTGGAGTGCATCGCCAAACGCCTGCTTCAGCCTCTCATCTCAGTGGAGGTGGACAAGATCAAGGAGCAGGAAGCAGAGAATAAGAGTGTCTCTGTAGACTTGGAGAAGCTGCAGCCTTCCTTCGACACACTGAAGCAGCGAGGCGAGGAAATGATCGCAAGATCCGAAGGGTTAGCCACACCAAGTTATTTCACTCCTCCGCCCCAACCTGGGTCACCTACTACCTAAACCCACGAAAAGCCGGTATAGGTTACCTGAAAATAGAGGCCTAGAGAATGAGATTAAAGCAAAGTTACGTGATCCAACATGACGGGTGATAAATGAAAACAAAGCTATGAATGTTTTTCTGTTTTTCTGTTTACAGAATCCTCGCCCACAAGACTGGGAAAAAACATTGGACAAATGGATAGACGCTCGCTATAAAGTCTATAAAGCGGAGGTAAGCCCCCATGGAACTGTGGTTCCTAGGCAAAACACCTGGGAAAGAGGGAGTCCCGGGAGGTTGTGGTATTTTCCATTTCCTTAATCTGTCTCCCATCTCTTCCGAGCACTGGTCTCCACCAGGGCAGGCATCCTGGAGAAGCTAGCATAGGCCAATGTAAAAAGGGTGGCATGAGTTCTTTGCCAATCTTGTTGGTCACTCTTGAGCCCGGTGACAGTTCTACCAACACCCTGTCTCTTACCGCGGTTGTTTATACTGTTATTGGCTTTAGTTAAAAAAATAAAAATTAAAAAAACACTCCCCCTCCCCCCTCCCCCTATGCTCCTATGATGCGACTAGCGAAAAGCCAGCGGCACCGCTCCTTGGAGCAAGACCTCGGTGGTGCATCGCTGCTGAGGAGCACATTTTCCCAGCTCCTCCACCACCACCAATTAAATTAGTAGGCATTATTTGTGCTCTACCGCCGCTAACGGACTGATCGTCACCATTATTCGCGCTCACCATGTTATTACTGCGAGAGAAAAAAATAACTATATAAACAAACTGTACAGACAGAGACTAAATAAAAACGGTCCGTCACCATGATACAACAATTAGCCAACTGTGGGCTCATGGGGAAAATAGCTGATCTACATGCTCACAACGCCTCGCGATGAGCATGTAGATCTGCTATGTTCACAATAGAACCATGTTATACCAAATGTAATGTAGCACTGTAATATTGCTCATTCCGTTCTTGACAATAAGCAATCCTACTGTTTGAATGCTGTACAGATGTACACATGGAGCAAAAATGTTCAACTTCCGACTTTCTCTGGTGGGAGTCGACTTGTGTAATGAATTCGACTCAGTCGGCCTGTCGATTTTTTCGTTAATGCCCTATAATGACGCTCAAATCAGCAATTTATAGGACACCCCCACACAACGTATTGTGTCCCTATGCCTCCAGGATCCCGAGGGAAAGCCCAAGAAAGCCAACATCAGGGACAACAGGGTGTTGTCCCGACGTAGGACACGGGGTCCTACGTCCCCGACGATTGGAGGGAAAAAGTTAGTAAAGTATCTCATGAATGGGAATACCCAGACGACGACTGATCAGAAGGAGACCACTAGAGGGAGCAGAGAATGTTGGCTGCTGGGAGGCAATGAAATCGCTGTCGTCCCATTGTTATTGGGGAAAGAAACCTGGACATCCGCCGGGTTAGCAGTTAATAATCCACTATGTTCATGTTATGTTGTTTGATTTTGTATTAAATTTGTTGCTATGATTTAAGTTACACACAGCTGTTCTCTATCTTTGGGTCAGGACAAAAAAGCGAAAGAAAATATGTTTGACGTGGAGGTAGCAGAGCCTAACCGAAACCACCAACAAAACCCCGGGAGAAGCGTGTTCTTCAAGAATATCCTCCTTTGCCAGGCCGAAAAGACACGCCTCGATTACGGACAGTACTGCCGTTGGCGCGATGGCATTGCTCTGCGCGGAGCGGTAAGCCATTTAAAATGCCTCACATGCACATCCACAATTAATGACACAAAAAGAAAAGAAAACGGGAAAGCCGTGGTGTCCTGCTTTATAGACTTAAACACCCCTGTAACTAGATGTTTTATAAGCTGCAAATCAAGTATTCACTCTGTCATTCGACAGAGCCTAATTACAGCTTGATCGATGTAAATGGGTCTACTTGGCACATCGAAATGAGCAGACCTACAAGCTCAACGTGCCGCATCCGCCATGCATTATGAGCTTGTAGATCTGCAAAATGTGTTGGTACTAGGCATGGCCATGAGTACCTGAGACAAAAGTGTCAGGTACTCAGGAGAAATTTTCTTAACCAGTCACAATTAGGCCTTATCGGTTTCATAATTGAAATGATGTTAGTTTATGCAGGACACGGTCAGCCCAGCTGTAGTCGGCTGTCAGTCAGCTCTGATCTCAAATCCGCTTTCCTAAAACTATTTTGCCAAAATACACATTTTAGGGAAATAGCAACAACACGCCCACGGACACACCTCCATGCGCAAATAAAGAAGTCTGCATAATGGGTAGCAAGTATAGCGCCCCCCATTTCGAGAAATGCCAAGTTGCCTTACCCTAAACCCACGAAAAGCCGGTATAGGTTACCTGAAAATAGAGGCCTAGAGATTAAAGCAAGTTACGTGATCCAACATGACGGGTGATAAATGAAAACAAAGCTATGAATGTTTTTCTGTTTACAGAATCCTCGCCCACAAGACTGGGAAAAAAACATTGGACAAATGGATAGACGCTCGCTATAAAGTCTATAAAGCGGATGTAAGCCCCCATGGAACTGTGGTTCCTAGGCAAAACACCTGGGAAAGAGGGAGTCCCGGGAGGTTGTGGTATTTTCCATTTCCTTAATCTGTCTCCCATCTCTTCCGAGCACTGGTCTCCACCAGGGCAGGCATCCTGGAGAAGCTAGCATAGGCCAATGTAAAAAGGGTGGCATGAGTTCTTTGCCAATCTTGTTGGTCACTCTTGAGCCCGGTGACAGTTCTACCAACACCCTGTCTCTTACCGCGGTTGTTTATACTGTTATTGGCTTTAGTTAAAAAAATAATAATAACAAAAAACACTCCCCCTCCCCCTATGCTCCTATGATGCGACTAGCGAAAAGCCAGCGGCACCGCTCCTTGGAGCAAGCCCTCGGTGGTGCATCGCTGCTGAGGAGCACATTTTCCCAGCTCCTCCACCACCACCAATTAAATTAGTAGGCATTATTTGTGCTCTACCGCCGCTAACGGACTGATCGTCACCATTATTCGCGCTCACCATGTTATTACTGCGAGAGAAAAAAATAACTATATAAACAAACTGTACAGACAGAGACTAAATAAAAACGGTCCGTCACCATGATACAACAATTAGCCAACTGTGGGCTCATGGGGGAAATAGCTGATCTACATGCTCACAACGCCTGGCGATGAGCATGTAGATCTGCTATGTTCACAATAGAACCATGTTATACCAAATGTAATGTAGCACTGTAATATTGGATCATTCCGTTCTTGACAATAAGCAATCCTACAGTTTGAATGCTGTACAGATGTTCACATGGAGCAAAAATGTTCAACTTCAACTTTCGACTTTCTCTGGTGGAAGTCGACTTGTGTAATGAATTCGACTCAGTCGGCTTGTCGACTTTTTCGTTAATGCTAGGGTTGCCACCCGTTCCGTATAATACGGAATCGTTCCGTATTGGACAATTAAAAGATGCGTTCCGTATTGAACCAATACGGAACGCGGTTTGTTCCGTATTTAACCAAATGCCCCATAAAGGTCTGTCACACAAACCTCAACACAGAATTTAACAATAATGAATGAAATAAAACACAGGAAAAGACAGCAAAAGGAGGGAGAGGCACGAAGGACCGCCTGTGAGGCGGCTCGCAGTCGCTGCGGCTGTGGTGCGCTCTACGCTCTGCCTACTGTCTCCTCTCCTCTCCGCTAGCCCGGCCCCTGTCTGCATATGCACTGCATGTCGCTGTCAATCACCGTTGCCTAGTTACAGTCACTGATCACTGAACTTCCTCCTTCCACCAGGCAGATGCACACTGTGCGCTTTAAAAATGTCGTCTGAAGACAATACTCCACCGCCTCAAAAAAAGGACAGACGCCTACAAAGGTACAGACGCGAGTGGGAAGAAGCTCCTGATCACTCTCAACTTTGAGCAGTCCTGTTCTGAATTTCACACAACTGCTTTGAAAGACAAACAGCTACTCAGTGCTGCCAGGAGCAACAAGAAGTACACATGGAAAAAGAAGTGAGGAAAAGAGGGAAAGCTTGACTGTTTACTGTGTAACCCTGGTCTACACCAAAGAGGACACTTTATGATGAACCTAAGACTTTGTGTTTAATCTTTTTATTTATTTTTGTCCTCTTAAATAAAGTTTTACTTATCAACACTTTATAAAATAGGCTATGCTCAGGTTTAGGCTAGTGAAGCCTATTCAGCCTAAAGTAAAAATGTCCAATGTTCATTGCTAATAAAGCACTTTAAACTAGGCTATGCTCAGGTTATAGTGAAGCCTATTCAGCCTAAAGTCAAAAATGTTTAATCTTCGTTGCTAATAAAGCACTTTAAACTTTAAGTATATGACTTAATGGTTTCTTGACTACCTTCTCTTTACTGACCACCAAGTGACCCAATACAAGAGCCAGGTTCAAATCATTCATACATTGCTTTATTTCATACAAAATTAACTTATTCATATTTTAGAACAATAAATTAACTTATTCATATTTTAGAACAATGTGCATGTGACAGTGAATCTGCCATCACGTTTGCAGAAACTTTAATATGGCGAATATCTAAATTGTAGGGCTGCAAAAAAACATCCAATTCCCAATTTGAATAGATCTAAACATGTCAGTGAACTTTGATCTGTGCCAAACCAGTGAAGTTTACCAATAAATCAAATACATAGCAAGTGTTGCAAAACTAATTAGCGCCAGAACCTTGTTCAGTTATTTCATCCCATCTTTAGCTTTACAGCTGGGGAAGCAGTCCTAGATGGAGACATGGAGGAGCCAGTGCAGGTTTCTCTGGACGACATTCTCTCTCTCCACAGGAGCTGAGACTATCCCTCTGCTTGGGTTCACCCAAAAACCTACACTTTGCTTCCTTCACGATCCACTGGTTGGCACTAAAAGGGTGTTTCCTGAGGCAAACACCTGTGGCCTTGTCCCAAGATTGCCTCTGCATTTTTCTTATGAAGATTTCACTCAATTTATGATATCTGGCATCATCCAGTGTCCCCATTTTGGCCAAGCTTAACACCAATAGTGCTGGCCTTCAGTTCTGACCTGTGGTGTTAAGTTCTCAATTGATTTAAGTATCAATACTGCAATGTAAAAGTAACAATACTGCAATCTAGAAACTGTTACGAGTAAAAGTATATGTAATTAAATGTGATGCTTAAAAGAATCAATACTGCAAGCAATTTGTAACACCTATATTTCAAAATGTACTTGAGTAAAGTTTGAAAAGTAGTAATTTTGTTATTTTATTTTTTGTGTGTTGAAAACCAAGTGGTCCTTAGCCACACAGTGGCCTGTTTACGGATTTGAAAGCCCATTAAGCACAAAATGTCTGAAATATGAAAGGTATGCAAAATACCATTTGGACTTCTAATCCTAAATCCAATAAGAATGTTATCTTTATTATCATGGGTGCAATGCAGATTTTATTTGAAATTGAAAATGTCTTAAATAGTTACTGGTATAAAACTAAATGCTAGAACATAGTTGTAGGATTGTATCCGGTGAGTCAACAGGTGTTGGTGCCAGTACCAGCAGTGGTGCCAGTACCAGCAGTGGAGGTAACACCAACACCACCGCCGCCAACTCATTTTGTGGAGCGCCTGGCTCTGGGTTCTCAGACCGGCACCACCCTCAAATTCAACGTAAGTTTCTCCGACATTCAACATTCCGATTTGAGCGACAAGAGTGGAGATGCTACGTTCCATTTCTTCATTTCGTCCGAGCATTCACACTGTCAGCGACTCGCCCACATGACAGGACTGACATTAGAGCTTTCACCGACTAGTCGACTACTATAACCAGGAATCTTTCAAATTATTATTGTTGTTATTATTATTATTTTTGTTGAACGTTCAATGCATTTTGAGATTGGTCAGACTCATTAAGTTTAAGATATGGTGATGTATTTAAATAATTTAATGATTAAAAGGAGGAGACAAGACCTTTAAGGTAAGACATGTGTGTTTTATATAATTAGTGGCCAAGGCCACGAAGTGGCAAATGGCCACTCATTGATATTGGACTTCATCACTATTATTGTGGGCTCGCCTATAAGGCGAGCACACTCTAGATATTGTCATTATTTATTGTGGGCTCGCCTATAAGGCGAGCACACTTTAGATATTGTCATTATTTACTAGGCAGGCAGTCAGTGCAAGTATCAAAAAACTTCGGTTCCTTTCTACTCCTACATACTTAGTGAGAAAATGAAAATAAAAACATCAATGTGTTCAGTTTACAGTGGCGAAGTGTGCTATTATTTATTATAGCAATCGGCCAAATGGTGGCGCTGTAGGAAGCCTTCGAAAGTGCGATCTTTGAACAGGTATAGCTCATGCTGTGTTATACATACAGCCATGAAACCTGTATACACTTATGCGTCTCCTCATGCCGAACAACTTTTACCCTCTAACTTTTGACCTCTGACCTTTAGGTCTCCCACAATTCGGAATTATATGAAAAACAGTAAAAATCTATCTCCTCCTGGGTTTTTTTCGATACGCGCACAAAACTTTTTTCACATGAACTTTGGACCAATACGGTCAAACTAATCTCGGCGGATTTCTTTTAAAGTGAAATATAATTTTTTAATAATTCAATATATATTGCGGTTTTATGCAAATTATTCTTCGGCCTCTAAATCATACATGCAAAGTTACACGTTCATGGCATTTGGCAAAGATGTGGAGGGTTAGTCAAAGTATCACTGAAACCAATTTTATTCCAATCGGCCAAAGGGGGGCGCTATACGAAGCATCTGAAAATTCAAACTTCAAACGGGCATAAGTCATGACTCGTTTCGTTTGAAGACATGCAACTTGTTACACGCGTGCTTTGACTCAAGCGGAAGACATCTGTGTCGTTGTTAAGTAAGCTCCGCCCTTCCATTTTCCGCCATTTTGAGCAGTTTGTAAAACGCGTAAACCCGCTTTTATTCTGGAATTTTCGCGTCACGTGCACAAAACTTTTTTTACGTGAACTTTGGACCGATATCTAAAGATCTGTCAGATCGGATTTCTTTAACATTGAAACATGCTTTTTTAAATAATTCAAACAATATTGCATTTTTATGCAAATTATTCTTCTGCCTCTAAAACATACATGCAAAGTCAGATTTTCATGACAAAATAGTGTAGAGGGTTAGTTCAAATATCACTGAAACCAATCTTACCCCAAATGGCCAAAGGGGGGCGCCATATAATTTTGAGCAGTTTGTAAAACGCTTAAACCCGTTTTTATTCTAGGATTTTTTTTGCAATTTGCATGAAACATTCTACACGCAATCTAAGGACCTTTATCTAACATGCCTATGAAGTGCACACAAAAAAATTATAAAATAATAATAATAAATATAGCTGCAAGCAGCGATAAAGTGGCCAAAGCCAAAAACACCTCAAATCATGAACACAGCCTGCGATGTGCGTGAAATCTTGCAAGCACATTCCCAATAGGTCAAGGAACAGATACCACCCTTCTTACATTGGCCTGTTATAGCGCCACCAGCGGGTCAACTTTTGCACAACACATTTTTGGAACAAAATGGACCAATCTTTGACGTCAGTAACGTCAAAGAGAGCACTGCCTGCGATCTTGACATTTTGTGCTTTTATAGCCATTGTTTTCTGGCTTGAAGCGAGCCCACAATTGTTTCGAAGGAACAATATTTTTCTAGTTTATTTATCTATCAGGCAGTCATATAGTAGACGGGAACTTCGGTTCCTTTCTACTCCTACATACTTAGTGAGAAAATGAAAATAAAAACATCAATGTGTTCAGTTTACAGTGGCGAAGTGTGCTATTATTTTCTATAGCAATCGGCCAAATGGTGGCGCTGTAGGAAGCCTTCGAAAGTGCGAACTTTGAACAGGTATAGCTCATGCTGTGTTTGAGGTACAGGCATGAAACCTGTATACACGTATGCGTCTCCTCATGCCGAACAACTTTTAGCCTCTGACTTTTGACCTCTGACCTTTAGGTCTCCCACAATTCGGAATTATATGAAAAACAGTAAAAATCTATCTCCTCCTGGGTTTTTTTTGTTACGCGCACAAAACCTTTTTCACATGAACTTTGGACCAATACGGTCAGATTTATCTCGGTGGATTTCTTTTAAAGTGAAATATCATTTTTTAATAATTCAATAAATATTGCGGTTTTATGCAAATTATTCTTCGCCCTCTAAATCATACATGCAAAGTTACACGTTCATGGCATTTGGCAAAGATGTGGAGGGTTAGTCAAAGTATCACTGAAACCGATTTTATTCCAATCGGCCAAAGGGGGGCGCTATACGAAGCGTCTGAAAATTCAAACTTCAAACGGGCATAAGTCATGACTCGTTTCGTTTGAAGACATGCAACTTGTTACACGCGTGCTTTGACTCAAGCGGAAGACATCTGTGTCGTTGTTAAGTAAGCTCCGCCCTTCGATTTTCCGCCACTTTGAGCAGTTTGTAAAACGCGTAAACCCGCTTTTATTCTGGAATTTTCGCGTCACGTGCACAAAACATTTTTTTACGTGAACTTTGGACCGATATCTAAAGATCTGTCAGATCGGATTTATTTAACATTGAAACATGCTTTTTTAAATAATTCAAACAATATTGCATTTTTATGCAAATTATTCTTCTGCCTCTAAAACATACAAGCAAAGTCACATTTTCATGACAAAATAGTGTAGAGGGTTAGTTCAAATATCACTGAAACCAATCTTACCCCAAATGGCCAAAGGGGGGCGCTATATAATTTTGAGCAGTTTGTAAAACGCTTAAACCCGTTTTTATTCTAGGATTTTTTTTGCAATTTGCATGAAACATTCTACACGCAATCTAAGGACCTTTATCTAACATGCCTATGAAGTGCACACCAAAAAATTATAAAATAATAATAATAAATATAGCTGCAAGCAGCGATAAAGTGTCCAAAGCCAAAAACACCTCAAATCATGAACACAGCCTGGGATGTGCGTGAAATCTTGCAAGCACATTCCCAATAGGTCAAGGAACAGATACCAACCTTCTCACATTGGCCTGTTATAGCGCCACCAGCGGGTCAACTTTTGCACAACACATTTTTGGAACAAAATGGACCAATCTTTGACGTCAGTAACGTCAAAGAGAGCACTGCCTGCGATCTTGACATTTTGTGCTTTTCTAGCCATTGTTTTCTGGCTTGAAGCGAGCCCACAATTGTTTCGAAGGAACAATATTTTTCTAGTTGTGGGCTCGCCTATAAGGCGAGCACACTTTAGATATTGTCATTATTTATCTATCAGTCAGTCAGACAGTAGACGGGAACTTCGGTTCCTTTCTACTCCTACATACTTAGTGAGAAAATGAAAATAAAAACATCAATGTGTTCAGTTTACAGTGGCGAAGTGCGCTATTATTTTTTATAGCAATCAGCCAAATGGTGGCGCTGTAGGAAGCCTTCGAAAGTGCGAACTTTGAACAGGTATAGCTCATGCTGTGTTTTAGTTACAGCCATGAAACCTGTATACACGTATGCGTCTCCTCATGCCGAACAACTTTTACCCTCTAACTTTTGACCTCTGACCTTTAGGTCTCCCACAATTCGGAATTATATGAAAAACAGTAAAAATCTATCTCCTCCTGGGATTTTCGCATCAAGTGCACAAAACTTTTTTCACATGAACTTTGGACCAATACGGTCAGATTGATCAACCAGATTTTTTTTAAAGTGAAATATAATTTTTTAATAATTCAATCAATATTGCGGTTTTATGCAAATTATTCTTCGGCCTCTAAATCATACATGCAAAGTTACACGTTCATGGCATTTGGCAAAGATGTGGAGGGTTAGTCAAAGTATCACTGAAACCAATTTTATTCCAATCGGCCAAAGGGGGGCGCTATACGAAGCGTTTGAAAATTCAAACTTCAAACGGGCATAAGTCATGACTCGTTTTGTTTGAAGACATGCAACTTGTTACACGCGTGCTTTGACTCGAGCGGAAGACATCTGTGTCGTTGTTAAGTAAGCTCCGCCCTTCGATTTTCCGCCATATTGAGCAGTTTGTAAAACGCGTAAACCCGCTTTTATTCTGGAATTTTCGCTCCACGTGCACAAAACTTTTTTTACGTGAACTTTGGACCGATATCTAAAGATCTGTCAGATCGGATTTCTTTAAAATTGAAACATGCTTTTTTAAATAAATTCAATGAATATTGCAGTTTTATGCAAATTATTCTTCTGCCTCTAAATCATACATGCAAAGTAACATGTTCATGGCATTTGGCAAAGATGTAGAGTGTTAGTCCAAATATCACTAAAACCAATCTTACCCCAATTGAACAAAGGGGGGCGCTATATCATTTTGAGCAGTTTGTGAAACGCTTAAACCCGTTAGGATTTTTTTTTTGCAATTTGCATGAAACATTCTACACACAATCTAAGGACCTTTATCTAATATGCCTATGAAGTGCACACACACAAAAAAATTATAATAATGAATATAGCTGCAAGCAGCGATAAAGTGGCCAAAGCCAAAAACACCTCAAATCATGAACACAGCCTGCAATGTGCGTGAAATCTTGCAAGCACATTCCCAATAGGTCAAGGAACAGATACCACCCTTCTTACATTGGCCTGTTATAGCGCCACCAGCGGGTCAACTTTTGCACAACACATTTTTGGAACAAAATGGACCAATCGTTGACGTCAGTAACGTCAAAGAGAGCACTGCCTGCGATCTTGACATTTTGTACTTTTATAGCCATTGTTTTCTGGCTTGAAGCGAGCCCACAATTGTTTCGAAGGAACAATATTTTTCTAGTGACAATATCTAACCGTCATATCAAGTTCTCCTCAAAACTTCGGTTCCTTTCTACTCCTACATACTTAGTGAGAAAATGAAAATAAAAACATCAATGTGTTCAGCTTACAGTGGCGAAGTGTGCTATTATTTTTTACAGCAATCGGCCAAATGGTGGCGCTGTAGGAAGCCTTCGAAAGTGCGATCTTTGAACAGGTATAGCTCATGCTGTGTTATACGTACAGCCATGAAACCTGTATACACTTATGCGTCTCCTCATGCCGAACAACTTTTACCCTCTAACTTTTGACCTCTGACCTTTAGGTCTCCCACAATTTGGAATTATATGAAAAACAGTAAAAATCTATCTCCTCCTGGGATTTTTGCATAACGCGCACGAAACTTTTTTCACATGAACTTTGGACCAATACGGTCAAACTAGTCTCGGCGGATTTCTTTTAAAGTGAAATATAATTTTTTAATAATTTAATCAATATTGCGGTTTTATGCAAATTATTCTTCGGCCTCTAAATCATACATGCAAAGTTACACGTTCATGGCATTTGGCAAAGATGTGGAGGGTTAGTCAAAGTATCACTGAAACCAATTTTATTCCAATCGGCCAAAGGGGGGCGCTATACGAAGCGTTTGAAAATCCAAACTTCAAACGGGCATAAGTCATGACTCGTTTCGTTTGAAGACATGCAACTTGTTACACGCGTGCTTTGACTCAAGCGGAAGACATCTGTGTCGTTGTTAAGTAAGCTCCGCCCTTCAATTTTCCGCCATTTTGAGCAGTTTGTGAAACGCGTAAACCCGCTATTATTCTGGAATTTTCACGTCACGTGCACAAAACCTTTTTTACGTGAACTTTGGACCGATATCTAAAGATCTGTCAGATCGGATTTCTTTAACATTGAAACATGCTTTTTTAAATAATTCAAACAATATTGCATTTTTATGCAAATTATTCTTCTGCCTCTAAATCATACATGCAAAGTCACATTTTCATGACAAAATAGTGTAGAGGGTTAGTTTTAATATCACTTACCCAAATGGCCAAAGGGGGGCGCTATATAATTTTGAGCAGTTTGTAAAACGCTTAAACCCGTTTTTATTCTAGGATTTTTTTTGCAATTTGCATGAAACATTCTACACGCAATCTAAGGACCTTTATCTAACATGCCTATGAAGTGCACACAAAAAAAATATAAAATAATAATAATAAATATAGCTGCAAGCAGCGATAAAGTGGCCAAAGCCAAAAACACCTCAAATCATGAACACAGCCTGGGATGTGCGTGAAATCTTGCAAGCACATTCCCAATAGGTCAAGGAACAGATACCAACCTTCTCACATTGGCCTGTTATAGCGCCACCAGCGGGTCAACTTTTGCACAACACATTTTTGGAACAAAATGGACCAATATTTGACGTCAGTAACGTCAAAGAGAGCACTGCCTGCGATCTTGACATTTTGTGCTTTTATAGCCATTGTTTTCTGGCTTGAAGCGAGCCCACAATTGTTTCGAAGGAACAATATTTTTCTAGTGACAATATCTAACCGTCATATCAAGTTCTCCTCAAAACTTCGGTTCCTTTCTACTCCTACATACTTAGTGAGAAAATGAAAATAAAAACATCAATGTGTTCAGCTTACAGTGGCGAAGTGTGCTATTATTTTTTACAGCAATCGGCCAAATGGTGGCGCTGTAGGAAGCCTTCGAAAGTGCGATCTTTGAACAGGTATAGCTCATGCTGTGTTATACGTACAGCCATGAAACCTGTATACACTTATGCGTCTCCTCATGCCGAACAACTTTTACCCTCTAACTTTTGACCTCTGACCTTTAGGTCTCCCACAATTTGGAATTATATGAAAAACAGTAAAAATCTATCTCCTCCTGGGATTTTTGCATAACGCGCACAAAACTCTTTTCACATGAACTTTGGACCAATACGGTCAAACTAGTCTCGGCGGATTTCTTTTAAAGTGAAATATAATTTTTTAATAATTCAATCAATATTGCGGTTTTATGCAAATTATTCTTCGGCCTCTAAATCATACATGCAAAGTTACACGTTCATGGCATTTGGCAAAGATGTGGAGGGTTAGTCAATGTATCACTGAAACCAATTTTATTCCAATCGGCCAAAGGGGGGCGCTATACGAAGCGTTTGAAAATCCAAACTTCAAACGGGCATAAGTCATGACTCGTTTCGTTTGAAGACATGCAACTTGTTACACGCGTGCTTTGACTCAAGCGGAAGACATCTGTGTTGTTGTTAAGTAAGCTCCGCCCTTCAATTTTCCGCCATTTTGAGCAGTTTGTAAAACGCGTAAACCCGCTATTATTCTGTAATTTTCGCGTCACGTGCACAAAACCTTTTTTACGTGAACTTTGGACCAATATCTAAAGATCTGTCAGATCGGATTTCTTTAACATTGAAACATGCGTTTTTAAATAATTCAAACAATATTGCATTTTTATGCAAATTATTCTTCTGCCTCTAAAACATACATGCAAAGTCACATTTTCATGACAAAATAGTGTAGAGGGTTAGTTCAAATATCACTGAAACCAATCTTACCCCAAATGGCCAAAGGGGGGCGCTATATAATTTTGAGCAGTTTGTAAAACGCTTAAACCCGTTTTTATTCTATGATTTTTTTTTGCAATTTGCATGAAACATTCTACACGCAATCTAAGGACCTTTATCTAACATGCCTATGAAGTGCACACAAAAAAATTATAAAATAATAATAATAAATATAGCTGCAAGCAGCGATAAAGTGTCCAAAGCCAAAAACACCTCAAATCATGAACACAGCCTGGGATGAGCGTGAAATCTTGCAAGCACATTCCCAATAGGTCAAGGAACAGATACCAACCTTCTCACATTGGCCTGTTATAGCGCCACCAGCGGGTCAACTTTTGCATAACACATTTTTGGAACAAAATGGACCAATCTTTGACGTCAGTAACGTAAGAGAGCACTGCCTGCGATCTTGACATTTTGTGCTTTTATAGCCATTGTTTTCTGGCTTGAAGCGAGCCCACAATTGTTTCGAAGGAACAATATTTTTCTAGTTATTATTATTCTTCCGCCACTTTTTCTCTAGCGGCTAGACCGTGCAGTCGCTTTTTACGAAACTCGGCAGTATGGCAGAGGACTATGCCAAACGGCTAAAACGCGAAGCCCGCAACAATCGGCCAAAGGGTGGCGCTGTAGGAAGCCTTTGAAAAATGCCAACTTTGAACTGGTGTAGCTCATGCCCTGTTTCAGGTACAGCAATGAAACCTGTATACACTTATGCGTCTCCTCCTGCCGAACAACTTTTACGCTCTGACTTTTGACCTCTGACCTTTACTTCTCCCACAATTTTGAATTATATGAAAAACAGTCAAAATCTATCTTCTTCTGGGATTTTCGCTTAACGTGCGCGAAACTTTTTTTACATGAACTTTGGACCAATACGGTTAGATATGTCTCGGCGGATTTCCTTTAAAGCGAAACATTATTTTTTAATAATTCACTCTATATTGCGGTTTTATGCAAATTATTCTTCTGCCTCTAAATCATACTTGCAAAGTGACACGTTCATGGCATTTGGCAAATATGTAGAGGGTTAGTCCAAATATCACTGAAAGCAATCTTACTCCAATTGGCCAAAGGGGGGCGCTATACAAAGCGTTTGAAAACTCAAACTTTAAAGGGGCATAAGTCATGCCTCGTTTCGTTTAAAGACATGCAACTTGGTTACACGCGTGCCTTGACTCAAGCGGAAGCCATCTGTGTCTTTGTTAAGTAAGCTCCGCCCTTAGATTTTCCGCCATATTGAGCAGTTTGTAAAACACTTAAACCCGCTTTTATTCTGGAACTTTCGCGTCACGTGCACAGAACTTTTTTTACATGAACTTTGGACCAATATCTAAAGATCTGTCAGATCGGATTTAAAAAAAAAATTGAAACAGGCTTTTTTAATAATTCAATGAATATTGCAGTTTTATGACAATTATTCTTCTGCCTCTAAAACAAACATTCAAAGTAATATTTTCTCACTGTGCAGAGCTGTGCATAGTTCACCTGGTAAGGCCTTTGTCTATCATTCCAGAAGTCCCCTGTTCAAGCCTTACCTCATGCATTTAAAATACATTTTACAACATTTTGCCGTGAAAACCCTGGTATTGCAACTAAACATGGCAACCCGACCAAACATGGCAACCTTCTTAAGCAAGGGTATAAATAGTGGTTGAGTTGAAGCCACTCACCCCCTCTCAGATTGTTTGGAAGCCGCATGCTGCTGGATGCTGCTGCCTTAAATACTACATTCTGTGCCCATCTACTCAGCGGTGAATTGACAGTGCAATGGTGTATTGTCAATGGCTTGGTTGGTTAGTTTTGCTAAAGTGTGTTGAAATGTGTCTGCTAGTTGTTTGGTGATTTAGCAAAAAGGCTAACTTTAACATGGGATTTAACATGGAATGGCTCTGCATTTGTACAAGCTCAAACTGCTTGATTATTTTATTAGACAAAATGGAGAACAGTACAAGTATAGTCAATACAATAGTAATTGTAACCCAGGGTTCAGATTGTATATTTTCATTTTTCAAATGGAATGTTTTCTTCATTTCCACATGCAATGTTTTGGTCCCGGTCCACAAGTCACAGTCACACAGCTGCTCAGCAATTGGCAATCATCACCACACCCAGTATAAAACCAGTCAGTCGTCAGTCTGCAGTTTGCTCAGTGAGGTGCACATCACTGGAGCTGTTGCAGGTCTGTACTGTTCATTATTTCAACAACTATTCCTATTTCTAACAGTTTTGATTCATTCATTATACTTACCCATACAATAATTTGGCTTTTAGATATACCTCACCTACCTGATCCACTTGATACACTTGCTGTGTGTGATAGAGGAACAATGTGACTTGGTAAGCTGACCATGTGCTTTGAAATGTTATGTTGTTTTTGTTTTTTGGGATCTAAATGTAAAACAATTTCTTTTGGAATGTAATGCTTGTATGTAAGCTACTAAGTTGACTTTTGAATTGATGTGTTTTGAGTTTAATGACAAGCCTGTAGTTGGGTGGATTAGTAGAATATTTTGTTTCAAGCCTGTAGTGCAGCAGATTATTTGAATTTGTTATTTTTGTATTCATTTGGCCTTTCCTTTGATCCAGGCCAGGTTTTATTGCCTAAGAACTGAAACTTAAAGATGGCGAGCCTGCAGAATGACTGACCCAATCCTGTTCGATTCCTGATCTATGGTTATGGGTAGGAAAAAGCAGCAGCAGTGACACTCATACACCACATTCCCCCCAGTTCTGTCTCTCTGGTTTCATTTAATGTTTTTCATCAATTTAATTCCTCCAACCCACACCTACTTCTGCAATAACTGGTCCATAAGCAATGTATACTTTTTATTTACAAAGCATATGCTACATAATGTACAAGTAAACACCCTGCCTAAATGGAACATCCCAAATAAGACCTAATATTCTTTTTTTACATCACCCAACTGTATTTAATTCATGGGCTTGAATTTTGATTATTCACTTCTGAAGTATTCATGTTTTGAAGTAATGACGTTTTTGTTTCAGAGCTGGCTGGAGAAGGCAACGCCCACCCCTGGGCCAAGTGATGGGCCAATGTACCTGTTCAATCAGCCTAATCTAAGCACACCTGCAGAGAGCAGAGCAGGGCTGGGCAGAAGTGCCTTCCTTCTCTGCTACACTTTCCACTGACTCCTCCATGCTGACAGGGGCTGACGGTAAGATAATTATACACTCCACAAGTCCTTTTAAATGCCATATAGTTAAATGAAATCCTAATGTTGCTTATCTGTCATTTCAGGCAATATAGGAGAACATGCACAGTGATGGAACGAGCATGCTTAAGGACTGAAAGTACGAATCAAGGGTTGACTAGACTGTTGGACTGTTTGACTTTGACCTGAGTTACTTGGCTTTATTGTTTAAAAGGAGTAGTTCACCCCCAAAATGACTTTTTCTATTGATTAGTCATGCCATGGAGACTTGAGTTAAATAATTATTTGTTTGTATTGAAACATTCCAGACAAAAAAATGGATTATAGTACACCCCCATTGATTCCGGATGGGGACCCAAATGCATGTGGGTCCCCATCCGGAGCCAATGGGGGTACATTTATTGAAAGAAAATTGTTTTAGGAATGTGACAAAACTAAACATATTATTGAACTCAAGTCTCCATGGCCTGAGTAAAGAGTCATTTTGGGGTGAACTACTACTACTTAATTCCTCATTTGATTATCTACTTCATTCGTAGTTACTACTTACCTTACGGAGTGGAGCTCCGCTACTGCTTGTCCTCCTTTTTCTAAATAAATGTGCCAGTGTGGCTACAATGTTCAATTGTTTTGAGTGTCGTTTTGGTCTCAGCCCCACAATATATATTAAGTATATTACATGGAACCTTTTTTGTTTCTAAACATGACTGCCTATGCTGAATGAAAGAATACGATCACATAAAAATGTCAAATACTCAGGTTACATTTACTCAGATTACTTTTAGTAGCCTCCAAAATATGGAAAATCGATAAAATACTGTGGCAATGGCTATTGAATCATTGTTTAATCGAAGGCACTCAGCCTACATGGAACCTTTTTCTTTAACAAACATGACAGACACCAAATGTGTGGCTGTCTAGCGGTTAGAGCATATGCCTTTTATGCAGAAGGTTGGTGGATCAAATCCTGTCTGGGGTTGATAGCATAAAACAGTTTGGGTCCTTATGGAGCCTTTCCAAAAATGCCCCTCCTTGATGCATATTTTTATATCCGCCATTACTAAACTATGTGATGTCTACACCTACTGTATGTTGTGATGCCCAAGGATTACAATGATATCATGTACCAGCTCAGTGGTCTAGTGGTTTGAGTGTCTGCCCTGAGACTGGGAGATCGGGGTTCAAACCCCAGTCGGATTGTACCAAAGACTCTAAAAAATGGGACCCAGTGCCTCCCTGCTTGGCACTCAGCATCAAGGGTTGGATTGGGGTTAAGTCCCTGCGACATGCTAAAGTCATGTCAAGGGGGTGTACTTGTACATCAAGCTGCCTCACGCTACAGAATGAGCTTCATGGCTCTGCCAAGTCATATGGGCCTCATGGCTCGGCAAGGCTTATTATGTACAGCACCATAAACTGTCCAGGTGAATAGTATCACAGTATTTTATTGCGACCGTCAGGTCGCACTTACTATCAAAACCTCCACAAACTGTAAGTCAGTCCCTCCGTCAGTCTGTCTGTCACACCTCACACGTCACACTATTGCCCTGCTCATATCTCCGCAACCGTTGCCCCGTTCCATGCCAAATTTTGCACACACGCTCCTTGCCTGCCAAACTACAACCCCCAAGGACCCTGGGGGACCCCCAGATGTAAAAAATGACCAAATGTGCAAAAATTACCAAATGACCACCCCAACGGGGCTGCTCACGGGGAATTCCCGGGGACCACCGACTCCTGGTGCTCCAGAACGGATGCAAAAGTGGTGGCGCCCCCAGTGGAGGACCCCCTCCACTGCAGCTCACATAAAATGCCGTAACTCTGGCTAGGAGCGTCCGGGAGAGCCGGGGCCGGTACCTATTCGTCCGCCAAGGCAACGCGGAGACCCCACCCCTCATTTCTCACATGGCCCTCTTCTAGCGCCACCATGAGGCCGATTCTTGCAAAACACATATTTGGACACTGCTCCTACACATTTTGCCCTAAAATCACACAATTCGGTACACACTATGTCTTCACTCATGTCATCAACATGGATTTGTGTATACATGTGACCTGACGGTCGCTTATCTCCCGATTAGGGAGTCTTACTGGTGTCTGTTATAGGCCTACAGTCTTTTGCATACATGTTGTGTAGAGGCCATTTTGTGCTTTTACCTATAACCACTGATTAGTGTAAAACTTTGTATGCACACTTCCCAGAAGCCAAGGAACAACCTGTGCCCTGCATTTTTCACATCTGCCATTTATAGCGCCACCAGAAGGCAGACTTACAGTATGTAAAACACATTCTTCGATATTACTCCTTCAGATTTTATCCGAAAATCACAAGAATCAGTACACAGTATCGCTACAGTGATGTAATCATGACGGATTTGTCCGATATCATATTCTATCTAATTGGCTAACATTGAATTCCAAGGTGTGCAGGATTGCTCCTTTATGAACAAAATGTCTCAAACGCAGCCTGCTATGTGTGTGAGATTTTGCACACACATTCCCACTAGGCCAAGGAACAGATGCCACCCTTCTCACATTGGCCTGTTATAGCGCCACCAGCAATTTTTGCAAAACACATTTCTGGAACAAAATGCTTCAAATCCCGCATGCAGCGTCCGATTGCCGTGAAAGGCCCAAGAACACGTGGTACCCTTTTCACTTTGGCCAAAAAAAACAAACAAAAAACACCTGACCTGCCGGAGACCTGTTCGGAAGAACACTGCTTCCAGTTTTTCTTTGATTTGTTCTTTGCTTTCCCTTGATGCTTTTTTGCTTTCCTGCTTTTTCTGCCTTGGCCACTTTATCGCTGCTTGCAGCTATATTTGTATTTTGTTTTTATTGAATAAAAATTGTATTCCAGATACATCTTCCTCCTGGGATGAATATTACAGCATCACATTCTAATAATGATCAACACGAAGGAGCCTTAAACTTCATGAGTTTTAAACTATAGCAGAGGTTCAGGCATTCAGTGTAAACAGTGTGTTTTACCGTTGTGTAAACCTTTGTGAACCCGGTCCGCCGATCTGAGAGAAACATTTTCACTGTACCCGGTGTGCAAGTCATTCAGGCGACCTGACAAGACACCAGCTTGTGCACACTGGAGAAACACTTTTCCAAAGTAGCCCAGTGTAACTAACCAGTAACCACATAAGCACTGTTTTTCTTCAAATATTCACTCGAATACTCGCTATGGGTTGAGGGCCCATCACTTACCATACCTTCCCAGACAATTCTATTGGCACGGAGATGTTGACTGCCACCTGGGCACTGCCCACTTTTATAAACCTCATTGACGGCATCATCCCTCAGTTCTTTATTGCTTCTCGAGCTTCTGTCACAGTATGGTTTTGTCAGATATAGTTTTTTGTCAGCTACCATATTGTAATGTTTGTGTTTTTTTCTGTTTTTCCCCACCCTAGCTCTTTTGGAATAAATTCTATAACCATCCTTTACAAGCCGGGGTTGCTTACCCCCACTGTCACCAGAGATGCAGTCGAAAGGGAACTGAAAAATACCACATGGCTTAAAGATGCGGGCTGCTTACATTGTCAACAGCTCCATCTCAGACCAGGAGCTGTTCACACTTCCGGGTGGACCCGCATTTGGAGCTACTGTATAATGTGTTGTTTAAGAATGCGATATCCGTATACTCTTGCCCCAGAGAAAGTGGGGCGCTTGTGCCACCAATGACAGGCAATTATGATCCCTTGGCGTGGTTGCATTCCTGTCCATGTCATAGAGTACACATGGGTTCAACATTTTTACGGATACCGATGGAGCTCACACTGACTGATGCACATTTTGTTTGGCTTGATAGATATTTGCTGCCCCAATAGAGAGCTGGACCTTCGCCTCCCTCTTTGCCCTCCTCCCACCTAATACCGTTCTCCTGAACAGAACTCCAACCACTCCAACCCCCGCTCATCCCTGGACCCCCGGTTGTCCCTTGACCCTTCCTTGCCCGCCCTGCCGGTGGTGGCCAAATCCTGAGGGCCTGTTTGTGGATTCCTTGTGGTGCCTTACGGGCACAGAAGGAATTACCACGTTGTGGAACAGGCACCCTATGTCGACCTGGGTCAGAATTTCACTGGCGCCCCTCGGCCGGTTCTCAGCAGCTGCAGGTTCAGATTCCGGCTCAGCAAACTTAAGATCTGCCGTCCCTGCGGATCCAGGGCCAGCAAGAAGAAACTGTAGTGGCGATCCTAGCCAAACATTTCGCCACTGTGTGGGCACGGGAAACTGTCTTTGACACGTTCAATATAAAACAAAAACAATGTCCAAACGTTAAACTGCTGTTGGGTGAGGTTCCCGTTTATTACATGTAATCACAGCAAGTTTATATTATGCTTAAATATCATAGAGAACGGTAAAAACCGTAAAATCTCCCCAGCGTGCCCATACCAATTCCTCCATCACACCTGCTTCACCTGTGAGCATTAACACTACCTGCTCACACCGCAGCACCCCTCCCCCCAGGGTAAACCCGCCCATCGAGGTACTCAGGCAGATTGGCTCCTTCAGAAACCGATCCACACTTTACACCAAGCGTTCCAACAAAATCTGACTCAACAGTGTCAAGACCTGATGCTTCCAATACCCAGAGACAGAAGTTCAGCAGACCTCCGTTTGTTGTCAACCTCCTGTCCAACATAGCCGGTGAACATAGTGCTGCTAGGTGATTTCAACGCAGGCTGTAGGTATGTGACCAGCTCTGGATGGAAGAACATCCACCAGCGGACAGACCATCAGATACCGCTGGCTGACGTCCAATACAATACCGATGACGAGAACCAGCAAGTGCAGGAATTCCTCTTGTGGCTGGAAAATTCACTGCTTGCAGCTACCAATCGCGGGCATACGCATCTCCTTGGAAACTACATTTCCTTGGGAGATGTGCTCCTGTGGGCAGATGTAAATGTCATTGACCTTTCAAACATTTCCGGCAGGCGCTAACCCCAAACTGTATAGATGTAGGCAAATCATCACGGGTTTGGATGTGTGCTATGATGCCCGCAACATGTATAGGTCTGGCTTCAATCAAGGCCGACACTTGAACCGTGGGCGAGGTAGAGCAACCATGGGATGGCCTGCGATGAGGAGTCTTAAGTTTAATTAATTTTACTTTTCATCCAACATCCTGCACTACACCATGCTTCACACATCCACACTTACACCACTGATTACTGACTCCACACCCCATAGGATGCTTAGGTTGAGCATAAAAGTCCCCCCCCCCCCCATTTATCTTGTTATTGATGTTATGTTATCTTGTATTACATCTTGTTACATGTATTGTATTTCTTTTATAGTTCTAGGCTTATTGGCCTGTAGGCGGTGCAGGGTTGGGTCTAAGTGGTTGCCTGGTTATTATCATCATCAGCGAGGAACCCCCATATAAGAGAAGATACGTGTTGACATTTTTTCAAAATTATTCCAAATTTGAAAGCTGGCCCGAAATACTAATCTACAATTCACAATGGCACATGGTGAGCTTGTATATGTACCATTTTGTTTTGAAATATCCTAAGAATAAAATGTGGTTAACGTGGATAAATTGTCGTGGATAAAATGCTATACTGACACATTTCACTGGGACCTCCCCCCCAGCCACATTTTTTAGTTTTTTGTAAAAAAAAAAACGAGGGCCAAGCAAAGAATTTGTAGTTGTATTGTGAATTTGTATTGTGCATTGTTCTTTTTGGATATACACAATGAATACTCTTTACGCTCTTTTTTAAATTAAAAATAAAGTAATAATAAAAATAAAGTAAAATAAATAAATATTAATTCAAGCTCAAGACTTTTAGCAAATTTTTTAAAACCCTGTGAGAAGTCTGCACTGGTCTGAAAATGCTTTTTATTATAGTCCTTACTGATGTTTTAAATGTTCTTTAATGTTTTATGTTTTATGTTATTATTTTTATTTTCTGCTTTATTGTACTTTTTTCTGTTAAGCACTTGTGCTTCATTTTCTGCTCTGTAAAGTGATTTGAGCTGCATTTCATGTCATGAAAGGGGATAAATAATGTTTATTATTATTATTATCTTCCTCCAGTGGGATGAATATTACAATTTCACATTCTGTGATGATCAACAAGTCAGCATAAGGTTTGCAAGTGTGGCACCCTCAACTGCCATAGAAGACTACATGGAATCCTGGCTGCAGGGACCCTGATTCAGCCCGAGAAAAAGAGTTGGAGAGGCCCTCATTGCGCGCCAAAGAGAGAGATCTCTCTCTATAGCGCTGCTGCTGCTGCTGCTATCAAAGATTTGCCATTTCAGATCATGACAAGTGACAAGCCAGTGGGCCAGAGTTATATTTCGTCGTTGTCGGTTGGAAACCTTGTATGTCCAAAACCGTTTGTTTTGTATTTATCATTTTAAAAATGATTTAAACCCGTGAAAACAGACGATCTACAAGCACACAACGCCTCGCACTGCGAGGCGAGGCGTTGTGTGCTTGTAGATCTGCTGTTTTCACTACTTTTGTGCGACGGCCTTGTATGAAGAAGCAGGGCTTTGCTTTGCGAAAAAATGTACAAATTTTAAACTTGGAGATACAAGGTTTCTGCCCGACAGTGATGATTTACTTTGGCCGCCCAGACCCCAAAATGGAACGAAGGCCGACATTTCATTTTTAATTTTTTCCTAATGGCCGGCCTGTACCGGCCGGGAATGAACCGGTCGTTCGGGAGTTGTCCCGCTTTTCCCAATGGCCAGCACGTCCCTGCCTGGCTGCCAGACCTGGGTTTCTGATGAGGCTCACAAAGCACAAAAAGCATGTGAACAGGGCTTTCGGTGGCTCCCTGTGCGGAAAATGTGTGCGTGACAGGATGATGGAAGCCTTGTTTTATTTTCTACATTTGCAAACTTGAGTACCCAAACTAGTGAAAATAGCAGATCTACAAGCTCCCGCATAAAAACAATGTACTAGGGACCCCCATGGAAGATCTGTGTTCATTTTACTATTATCCAAGTGTCAAAACACATTTTGAGCTTGTAGATCAGCTAATAGGCTCTATGCATATTCACCATTTTGTTCTACTTCTGGGTGTCTTGTCCTATTTGGAGCCAGGAGCCTTCAACAATTTTTCAAACCAATGACCCCTTTAGCTGGGAGGGAGAGATGAAATACATACTGTAGGGTAGGCCTACAAACAAGATTGGTAAAAAATATATATATTTTCTTCCTTCTCATTTCATGTATAGTGTCAAGAGAATTTGACAGATTTAATTTTTTTGTAGCGTTGTGTTGGATTCATATTAGTGTGCATCTTCTGACTGTTAACCACTTGAACCCTCATCTACAAGTTTTCCTCCATGCAGTGAGATTTGCCATTTTTGGCTAATGCTACACAGAATATGGAGACTACGGTTCAAGTGGTACAAAATCACAAAGATTTAGTGGTGCCCCAGTGTTGACTCTGAGGACCCCGTAGGGGACATGAATCCCACTTGGAGAACTACTGCTCTAGAAAATAAAACACCATTGGCACTGACAGAGAACCTGTGTGCTGCCCCATCCACTCAAACTGAACAAAAGTGCCATGCTTTCAACACAGAGCTTTTATAGTCCAGAGCTCGTCAGCCAACCTGCTTCAGCTGCTCCCCGACAGGTGAAGACACTCAGGGCAATCAGGCTCTCATCAAGGCTCCAGGGAGAGGAGACTCCCCTTTTCCCCAGGTATTCTGACCAGATGGGTGTGGTGTTGAGGTTAGGAACAGGAAAAATAACATTTCTTCTACATTCTCTAATTGTGTAGACGTCTTGTAAATGAGGTAATGGAGTTGTTTAACAAAAGAGTCCATTTTATGCTCTCAAGAGATACATTATTGTTGAATAATATTGTTAAAAGGATCCCTAGCTAATACGACAAATATGCCTTAAAACATCATAATTGTCCTCCATAACTACAATCTAAAATTAAAAACACCTTAATTATTGTATTTCTTCTAGAAATAGCTAATCTTTCACTCAATAGGGGAAATGCCGCAAGTTGATGATGTCATAAATGTCATGTGTGATCTATCCCTATGGAATTCATGGCATGCATGTGCAAATAAAAACAAACGTAATACTTCATATGGTTAATATCAGCATCAAATCAATATTTCAAATGTGATTTTGCACATGCATGCCATAAATTCCATAGGGATAGATCACACACGACATTTATGACATCATCAACTTGCGACAGGCATTTCTCCTATTGAGTGAAAGATTTCTAGAAGAAATAAAATATTTAAGGTGTTTTTAATTTTACATTGTAGTTATAGAGGACAATTATAATGTATTAAGGCATATTTGTCGTATTAGTCAGGGATCACTTTAAATAATTGGATTAGGGTTAGTGTTATGGTTAGTTTTTGGCATAGTTTTACTGAGGTTAAGGTTAGTTTTGGCATAGTTTTACTGAGATTAAGGTTAGTTTTGGCATAGTTTTACTGAGGTTAAGGTTAGTTTTGGCATAGTTTTACTGAGGTTAAGGTTAGTTTTGGCATAGTTTTACTGAGGTTAAGGTTAGTTTTTTGGGCATAGTTTTACTGAGATTAAGGTTAGTTTTGGTATAGTTTTACTGAGGTTAAGGTTAGTTTAGGTATAGTTTTACTGAGGTTAAGGTTAGTTTGGGCATAGTTTTACTGAGGTTAAGGTTAGTTTGGGCATAGTTTTACTGTGGTTAAGGTTAGTTTTGGTATAGTTTTACTGAGGTTAAGGTTAGGGTTAGGTTTAGGCATAGGCCTATAGCAACGCCCACCTGGTCCAAAAACCTGGGGAAGAGGGAGTCCACTTCACGGAGAGGAGGAGAGATGGTGGACTAAGTACTCAACCCCAGTAATTGAATAAAGGTACAGAACAGATACTCCTGGTCAAAATTAATTCCACTACAAGTCGAAATGTTACTCAAATAAAAGTACAAAAGACAATGCTTTTATTTATATTAAATGTAATGTAGTTTGAAGTTGCCGTATCAAAAAATAAAACTAATACTCAAGTTTGATTGATTTGTTTATTGATTGACACTGACACACTGACAGTATGCACAGAAACAAAGCAATGCACACTGGAAAACCTCAAAAGTAACATAAGCTGAGAGCTTATTTCAATAATAGTCATCCCGTTGATCTTTGTAGTAACGTACAGACACTCAAAATCTGTACAGTACTCAAGTAGATTTATTCTGTTACTGTACACCACTGGAGAGGAGATAGTAAGGGGATTTTATAAGATATTTGACCAATCTGCGAAGTAGATCCGTTTTTAGCCCAAGGAATGTTTTTCATGCAAAACAAATGCTTGCAATGGATTCAGCATCATGAAAAACCCCTAGTTTGACGCCTCACATGCTACTTTTTTTTGGTATTTTTTTTCCCTGTATAGTAAATTAATGGGACACAAACACAAATCAGTTTTTTTATGAGGTTTCCCCCGGGAGTTGAATTTCAACCTTTTAGTACATATTATTACACACCTTTAGAAACAAATTGGTGAAGACATTTCTTGGTAACGATTTACTTTGCAGAAGAGGGGGAATTAGGAGGTAACAGGGGAGGGAATAAGTTCACAAAATCGGTACCTTTCTTCACAGTTTTGACACTTTGTGACATGGCTTAAATTTTAGCCATGATGTTAGGTTTACAAAAAACAATTGGGCTCATAAAGCATGGACATGTTATCCAATGTATGTTTTGAGTGCATTAAATTATTTTATGTCAGCCCCCCTATGAAAGACACTTTTTTTTTGCCCTATAATTATACCGTATGTATTTGACCGCGGACCACATCTCAAAATATTTTATTCCAGGGACCCTGAGAAAGAAAGATTTGTTCGCTTTAAAAAAATATGTATTCAAAGATTTGCTCAAATTGTGGGCTTTGGTAAAAATAATATTAAATCATATTGTGTCTTTGGAGGTAGTTGCGACCGTAGGTCGCATTTACTACCAAAACCTCCACCGGCTGTCTGTCTGTCTGTCTCTCCGTCCGTCACACGTCACACGTCACACTTTTGCCCTGCTCATATCTCCACAACCGTTGCCCCCATCCATGCCAAATTTTGCACACACACTCCTTACCTGCCAAACTACAACCTCAAAGGACCCCCGGAGCTTCAGGGACCCCCAGGTCCCTGGGGGACCCCCAGGTGTAAAGAATTACCAAATGTGCAAAAATGACCACCCCAACGGGGCTGCTCACGGGGAATTCCTGGGGACCACCCACTCCTGGTGCACCAGAACGGATGCAAAAGTGGTGGCGCCCCCAGTGGAGGACCCCCTCCACTGCAGCTCACATAAAATGCCGTAACTCGGGCTAGGAGCGTCCGGGAGAGCCGGGGCCGGTACCTATTTGTCCGCCAAGGCAACGCGGAGACCCCACCCCTCATTTCTCACATGGCCCTCTTCTAGCGCCACCTTCAGGCCGATTTTTAAAACACATTTTTGGACACTGCTCCTACAGATTTTGCCCTAAAATCACGAAAATCACTACACAGCATGTCTACACTCATGTCATCAACATGGATCAGGAAGATTTTGGAAAAACACATTTTTGCCCTATTTGTGGAGATCGCTTATCCCCCGATTAGGGAGTCTTACTGGTTGTATTAACATCCATCAGGCTTTGAGTTCCAATGCTTGCCAGTCCGCTTGGTCACAAAGCTCAGTTTCCGGGGTGTCATCTTTCTGCATCTATAACTGCTAGGTATCTCTGCTCGGATAATGGATGACTGATGTCATAGTACTAACATCATAGTACTGATGAACAAATCTTACACTTGGTTATTAACTCATTTGTAGCCAATCCCGAGAATACTCGTGAAAAATACTCGAGTATCATATATGGTGCCGATCCCGAGTATACTCGTGAAAAGTACTCTATTACTGTAACGGCGGTTCTCCTACCCTGTAGCTGCGCGGAAGGTCCTGGCACAATCGCCCTCGCCGATTCATCATCATCACGGATCCATGTGCACAAAATAGTAATCCCATAACATTGAGGCAGACGGGGAATCTCATCTTTAATGTCCATTATCTCCAAACAACACTTTCAAAGGGGAGGATGGCAGTAGATTCTCGCTAATAAAACACATGTTGAAAAGCAACGATCCGCCATTGCATGTTGACGACGAGCGATTCCGGTGAATGATGTGATGACGTCAAACCGGAAGTTTTTTTCGCAATCGACGTCTGGCCTTCAAAATAAGAGACTGGCCGCTTATGGAGAAAGCGAGAGGCACGCTGGACATTTTAATCCGTTAATTTCAGGAGCACAAAATTAGTTAATGTTGTTGCCAAATGGCCATTCAGATTGAGTAATGCTTTACTGTTGCTATCCCACACAATGACATCATCACGCAGTGACATCACAACCATTTTCCTTTTGGAGGAATTGTCCCATAAACAAAACATCAATTGGCAACTTCCATCGACTAATTTACCTTCTTTCTAATAACTTCTATAGATTAGTCGTCAGCAAGAGAAGGAGAACGAAACGAATGATCCCGATAATCAACCAACCAATCTCAACAGTATGAACGCGTTCAATGAACGCATTCATATTTTGGAGCAAACATGAGCTGAACTTACTGTATATCCGCTAGATGAACGCTAGTGTGAACGGCTTTCATCCTGTCGTTGTGAACGGCGCTCGTTCATGTTGTCCTCGTCGCCGCCCGGGCGTGCGCTGTCTCGTCTTTCTTTGCATTCACTTTGAAGGGCTGTGTGTTCATCGCCTCCTGGTTTGTCTCCCAAATAAATCCTGACTTAGATTTCATCGTATGCCGTGTTGCAAGGCCGAAAAAAAAGCTGATCTGCAAGCTCACAACACATCGCTTCCACAACACGTTGTGAGCTTGCAGATCATCTATTTTTCACCACAGAAATTGCAGGATCTGCGATGTTTAGAAACGTTTGCCTTCAAAATAAAAGCTTATCTGCTTTATGACAAGACAGAAGCAACGTGGGAAAGGATTACGGATTTGGTGGCCTTTCACATTGCAAAGGGGTGCAAAGAGTTGGCACCTAAACATTGTGGGCACCTCAATGTTACATTGGACGGAATAATTACTGTGTGGTTCTATATGGGCGGTGTAAAAATAAAAAATAAATACAAAAACAAGACTAAACTAGTTCATGAACCTTTAGTTGAACATTTTTGAATTATGAACTATGAACTGAACTATTTAATGTTAAAATGTGTGATCATGTAGAAAGCAAACTTTTCCAACTTTGAGTGACAATAAGGTCTGAGCATAGTAGAAGAACAAGCCGGTATGCAGCAAACTTCGATAACATTTACCAATAATCAATAATTATTTTTACACATTTTTCAGATCTACAAGAGGGTGTGAGCTTGTAGATCTGCTATTTTTGACAAAATGTTCTCTCCAGAATAGGGACCCTAGGATTTGAAAGGTTAAACATATTTTTATTTTGTCATTGGAGACTGTCGACAGACACGTAAACCAACCATGATGTGTGCGTGCGTGTGTGTGTGTGTGTGTGTGTGTGTGTGTGTGTGTGTGTGTGTGTGTGTGTGTGTGTGTGTGTGTGTGTGTGTGTGTGTGTGTGCATGCCTTGCTGAGATTCAGAATTGGTTCAGTTTCAACCACTGGTAAAAAAATACTGCAAAGAAGTTGTGAGTTTCATCCGGAAGTAAAAGTGGGGCGTTTTCTCCAAAAATAGCTGACGAGAAGACGCTAGACTTTGGTGATCGGAAGGAAAAAAAGGAATGAGAAGAGAAAACGAACCGCAAGCTCCACTCTCGGGAATTTGATGCACGTTGGCACTTCTCACGCATGCACGCATGTACACACACACACACACACACACACACACACACACACACACACACACACACACACACACACACACACACACACATACGTGTACACACACACACACACACACAAGCATGCATTGTTGTTAATACATTTGTGAGGAGATCCACATTTTAGGAAGGCAATTTCTGCCTGAAGCCAAAAATAGAGGATCTACAAGCTCACAATGTGTAGCGCTGTGACGCAATGTGAGCTTTTGGATCGGCTGTTTCCGGGGGGTGACACTGCCACATAACTATTAATTAAGTATCGAGCATAACTCTAATCCCCACCCGTAAATGGAGAATTTATATAAGGTAGCACCCTTAAGGTGCTTTACAGAGATTGTGCATTACATAATAATAATAATATGGCCCCACGCCTTCGGGACTGTTTATCACAGTACATTTGCACATACGTGAAATTTGTTCTCTGCATTTTACCCATCCTATAACAACTAGGAGCAGTGAGCAGCCATATACGGCGCTCGGGGAGCAATTATGGGTTAAGGTCTTGCTCAGGGACACATTGACACATTGCTGCCTGACCGGGAATCGAACCGGGGACAACCAGGGGAACTGGTTCCCCAGGCAGGCTCCCTAACCACTCAGCTATGGTCACCCATACACACCCATACACACACACACACACACACACACACACACACACACACACACACACACACACACACACACACACACACACACACACACACACACACACACACACACACACACACACACACACACAAAACACACACACACACACACACACACACACACACACACACACACACACACACACACACACACACTTGGCAGAGGAAACCATGCAAGGCACCAACATGCTGACCAGGAGCAACTAGGGGTTCAGAGTCTTACTCAGTCTTACTCTTCGACACTAACTCGGGAGGAGCCCGGGATCGAACTGGGAACCCTTTGGGAACCCTCTGTGTTCTAAGACGGCAAAACTGCCCCTGAGCCATCTAAACTTTAAATGTCTTATCCTAAACTAACCTCTAAGGACCCTGTTTTCATCCAAAAAAGGGAAAGACGTTTAGGGATAAGGGGTAAGTCATGTCTAACCCCTAACCCCTAACCCTATCTCTAAATGTCCACGACCACAGATATAAAAAGCTAGATACCTCCTCTGCCACTGCAGTTAATTGGCACGACTGGTAAAACGGGACTGGCGGAAGTGTGGAACTGTGGAAGGCACTCTGCCCCCTGCAGTGGGAAAGAGGGAGTCCCGCATCTGATTGGCCTACCGAGCATCCGTCCTTCAGAATTCCGGAAGCTTGCCAGTCCTCTTTTACCAACGCCCCAGAGCCGGAGGAGGCGTCTACCTTTATGTCTATGTCCATGACGACCCCAACTTGAATCTTTTCCTAATTTTAAAGCCAACCTCCCCAAATCCTTTTTTTAAAACCATAAAACAACCATTTCTCTTGAGGAAAAGTGTCCTCACAATGTCTATCTATCAAATTCTACGACTGTGGGGACTGTTTCTCACGGGTATACGGTAGTAACACGGGGTGTGTGTGTGTGTGTGTGTGTGTGTGTGTGTGTGTGTGTGTGTGTTATCGAAGGAGGATGTCAACAGCAGCAATGACTGTAAAGCTTGTCAGACTGCTGCTACCTGCCACACTGAGAACATCGTCATTATCGGGTGGAAACCTTGTATATCCAAAGCCTTCCTTTTTTATTATTTTAAAAACAATTAGAACGTGTCAAAATAGACCATCTACAAGCGAGGCATTGTGTGCTTGTAGATCAGCTATTTTTATAACACTTTTTTATATTTTTATAACACTTTCGTATGATTGTTAATTTACGGATAAAAAAAAACATACAAATGTGAAACTTGTAGATACGAGGTTTCTGCTCGACAGTGACGATATGCACATTGACAACGCACACATCAACTCCCGGTCGAATAAATAAAACACAATACTATCAGTGACAGATCAACACCACTTAAATTCCACACTGCTTAGAAGTCTCCTTTATTTCCCCACGGTGTGTTTACTGTAGGCTACAGATGATGGTATGAACTCGCCTTCATGGCCTGCATGTATGCAGGAAACACCGTCAGGATGAAAGGATGACAGAACCCAGGATTTACCTGACAGAAGAAACCAAGAGGATTTTTCCACTTTTAACTGAAAGGAGTTTACTGTCTTGAGGATTAGGCTGCCTACAGCTCAGCATCCCGGAGGCGTGTGGGGTTCAGCTGCATACAGTACATACGCATACATCATGTCAATGTAGACATGGATGGCCGTTCTGTGTACAATTTACAATAATAATTGACAATTCATGCATTTAGCTGACACTCTTATAATCCAGACTGATTTACAGTAAGCAAAGTAAACACAAGTTAACATCAAATGCAGGGAGACAGTGTAGTGCCTCAGTAAACTAGGACAATTAGGTATAGACTGATACCTTTATTATCCCACAGGGGAAATTCAGTTGCCCATTAGCGGCACAGCAGTTTAACCGTATACAGTCTAAGCAATATGATATATACAGTATATTTTAAAAGAATCATACAATAATCTGTACATTGAAAAATAAACTACTATAACTATACATCGCCAGATCAACACATATAATTAGGTCTACATTTTAATCTTAGCAGAAGACGCCGGCATGGTCTTCAAGGCTACTGCGGCAGCAGCCCTAGAACTTGATATAGTTGTTGTCGGGTGCAAACCCATAATGTCCAAAACCGTTTGTTTTGTGTTTATAATTTTTAAAATGACTTAAACTGGTGAAAATAGCTGATCTGTGAGGCGTTGTGTGCTTGTAGATCTGCTATTTTCACTAGTTTAGTGAGACAGTCTTGTACGATGAAGCACGGCTTTACTTTTCTAAATAACATACACATTTTAAACTTGGAGATACAAGGTTTCTGACCGACAGTGACGATATAAATCATCATGATCATCATATAGAACAGTACGTGGTATCCAACCTTTTTGTTTTACCTTGGAGACCACCACCACCTGTGCACACATGCACACACTGTAGGGTTCTCCTACAACGCATGGCGAAAACAGCCAATCTATAAGCTCACAATGAGACACAATGTGACATAGTTTGACCTTGTAGATCAGGGAAAACAGTTGGATGGATGTGGAGTGAAACAGTTTACTGTGTGATGTGGTGTTTCCATAGACAAGAGTAAAAACAGCTGTGTTGCATGGATCTCATATCACACAACAACAACAACAACAACTGTAAACACAGTTATCTCAAATACTGTACATCATCAAAATGTTAAAGAAAACAAACAACAACAACAACAACAACAACAAAAACTATCGACACTGCAGAATCCTCATGTTCATAGTACACTCTCAGGGTTAGAGACTTAGGGTCCATTTGGTTCCATTGTACACTCTGGAACCCTCTCAGGGACCCCTGGGGGTCCCCCGGGCCTCACATTTAGAACCAGCACTGTACAGCATCAAATAAAAATTACAAATCCTTCAGGCTTATTTCATCATGTTTGTGCCATATACCCTGCTGCTTGTTCTGTTCTTAATGCCATGCCTGCTCAGAGAATCTCTTTAGCTTTAATTATGTCCAGCGTCTTTCTTAAGGATTGCTAGGCTTGTAGATTTCAACAGATTATCTTAGATAAAACTCCAAGCAGGATGTGAAGTCTCATGTGTAATATTTTGTGTGTGTGTCAGCACGCCTTATCAAAGCATGCAGGCTATTGTTTCTGCATGAGAACTTTATCTGCACACTACTAAACGCTTACAAGTAGGGCAAGTGATGTTTTTTTTGTGAAAATAAAACATGTTCTGTTAAATGGTTAAAGCACTACGGACTGATTTACACTGCAACCAAATCCAGCCTGAATCAGATCTGTGTCACTTCCAGATTGGAATCTGATTGGTTTCATATGACCATGTGACCATTTAAACCAATCAGATTCCAATATGGAGGTGACACAGATCAGATTCAGGCTGGATTTGGCTGCAGTGTAAATCAGGCCTATGTTCTAAGGCCGTCAGAATTCTCGATTCAAAACCGAACATTTTAATTGAAATGGAAATTGACGCTCAAGTCCGAGCCACAAGGCTTTGTTATTGTTTTACTGTGTATCCCGCTTATGCGTGCTTCCGACGGGGGAGGGAAAAAAGAGATGACAGATACAGAGTACAGACCGCAGAGGAGTTGACACAGCTAGAGAGAGACCGCATTACTTTCCGTTTCACCTTGGCCACTGCTGAAGTCAGCGATGATGATGATAATACACAATAACGTTGGGAATTGGAAAACCCCCCCGCCTCCTTCAAGTCAAACGTGTGGAGGTATTTTGGCTTTCCAGTGAGATAGGACTCCACGCGTCGTTGACAAAACGGCTACCGTTTGTTGATTATGCTCCACACGAGTGCTGTTGTTATTCTCATTTGTTATTATTCAAATAAAAGTGACTTATTGAAGATTTTTTTCTTTACAAATCAAGACGTTTGCCTAAATGAATAATTATAGCCTCAGTGCTGAAAAAAAGGAGGTTTCAAAGAAATAGTATATCGTATCGAATCGTAACCTTAAAATCTAAAGTCGAATCGAATCAAGGTGTGGCTGGAAGGGTAAATATGAATTCATCCTCCCCGAGGGGAGACTACCAAACTTTGTGCCGCTAGCTATGAAGCTACACAGCGGTCGCTTGCTCGGAAATAACAACAGTTTGGTTCAGTACGGACTATAGAGATGCGACGTTCACGAACAAATCAAATCTTTTGAACGGCTCTTTGAAGTGAACGATGGGATCCGGTTCGCGGAGCCGTTCATTTGGGGGGAGGGGGGTTTTTAACACAATGCACGGTGCGGCGCGGCACAGCGATGCGCGGCTATCTAGGAAGCAAAGAAAGACACCACAGTTTGATTTGATCATAGTTTAGTCAATTATGAAGCAGTTTATAAAATTAAAACGTCTCCATATTGCTTGGGAAGTCCACTTCCATGACAAATGACTGTATTATGTAAATATTTAAATGTTCGCTATTTTAAAATACCGTAAATGCTCTAATAATATCCTATATTTAATAAAGAACCGGACCTGCTTTAATTTCCGGGTGCGCAATTGAATTAAGTAATTAAGAGCCGACGCTCCAATAAGAGCCTCCTTTTTCCTCTTTTTTTTACGTTACGTATCATTCAGGAGTACCTTTCTCCACTCTGTCTGACTGTCACTCACATCCCAAGCCAGCTGTTACGGTGATTTACCGTACACTGTCTACAAACTGCGCAGCGATATTTGGACGCCGCTCATTTCACGTTCCGTTTGGCAAAGACGGATGACTTTGGCAACTTACCGGGGCGCGTGCGTGTGCGTAGTCCTCGCGGACATCGGCGTGGATGACGGCCGCACATGAGATCTTTAGCGTGGAAGTTTAATCCAAACAGTAAATGAAGCTCAATGAAGCTAATGCGGCTATACTAGTATCCATGCTAGTATCCTGTGGTTCCTGTTTACCAGGGAGAGTCGCATCTGAATGACGAAACGAGCCGCTGAGCTTGATGGGAAATGTAGTGTTTTTTATTCCCCAGCAGTATGCTGTGTGGACTGTATTCTATTCTGATACACATTATGAGGAGCTGATTTTCAGTATGAATTGGTTAATGCAATACAATACAGCAGAATGTTATCTCTGTATGAGCCTTTCTATGATGATTTTCCAATAAAAACGCTTTTCTTTATAAATAACCTAATATATAATATATAATATTTATATTTTTTTCCAAAAATACGGTATCTAATAAAAAAATCTGATCTGAATCATTCTGATATTTTTGAGAAATAGGAATAAAAGCCTTGTCTCTTATACTGTCCTGCTTCCAACAAGAGCCTGGTGCCCGCTACTCTTGAGACAAATAATAGCCCGGGTTCCTATAAGAGAATTTACGGTAGCCGATGTACAATCTCACATCTGTGCCCACCTACATTGTGCCAGGCCTAGCCAGTTGGTAAATCCTGGCTACGCAGCTATACTAGGGAGGAGCGAGTTCATTGTTGCCTGCTTGTTTTTTTTTAGGTGTTGCATGAATAACATTAGTCAAGGTAGCTTAATTTACACACACACACACACACACGTTTTATAAAAAGGGTAAATACAAAATTGTGATCTCAACTGTCAGCAGAGGAATGTCGTGCCACCTTATGGATTCATGTTTCAACGAATGCTTCTTAAAAATATATAAATATACAATGAGCCAAAAGAGCCAAATGAGCCAGTCTTTTGAATGGCTCTTTTAAGTGAGCCAGATCCATGGCTCTGGCTCACTTCAAAGAGCCATAAATTGCATCTCTAGTACGGACACACAGTAGGCTAAATTAGTTCCTTATAGCTACGTGTATGACTCACACATGTGGCTCGTCAGGTTTTTGCTTGTTTAAATAAAAATGTCCTGCACTTAAATAATGATTTCATCCTCCAAGGTTCTGAAGCAACACGCATGATGACGTGTGGCTTATTAACAATTCACACACACACACACACACACACACACACACACACACACACACACACACACACACACACACACACACATACATTCATTTCATATTTAAAACACAGATCGTACAATAATTGCATGCAGGGGACTTGGAGACGTTAACAGAGATGCTAGATTGTGACGGCACGGGCATCTCCCCAGGGTTCTTTGGAACAGTGCAGGCTGGGTAATACTACCTTGTGTGTGTGTGTGTGTGTGTGTGTGTGTGTGTGTGTGTGTGTGTGTGTGTGTGCGCGTGCGTGCGTGCGTGCGTGCGTGCGTGCGTGCGTGTGTGTGTGTGTGTACTTGTCTTACTATCCTTGTGAGGACCCAAATGTCCCCGCAAGTATAGCACAAGTTGAGAAATAGACATTGTCTTGGTCCTCGCCAGAGTAATGGTTGGAGCATACATGGGCAACTGGCGGCCCTAGGGCGCCCCTTAGGTGAATATCGGAATACTGATATATTAATGATTTCAGTTGTTACAATTCCAAACATGCAAACATGACCCGCTTTAATTACTTCAGTCCATATAGCTTTAATGCTAGTCTTTTTAAGTAGCCTATTTGAATTTAAGATCATAAAGTTAACATAAGAACATATATGCATTTGAAATTAAATAAGAATGTTACTTTTCAGGATTCCAATTCAAACATATCTAAAAATAATTCAGGACCCTTTTTTTCAAAGCACGTCTACAAGAAGATGAACGCATTGCAGTGAGACATTTGAGCTGGTAGATTGGCTGTTTTTGCTATTTTTGACTGTATATGCATGTTAGCCCTCTCAATCAAAGTTGCCGTACAATTAGGAAAAGACTCGGTTTAGGGTTACGCATTTACAGGATAGGAGTTAAGAGTTAAACCTGAATTATAGCTTATATAAACAGCCCAAGGCATCCCGACGATGAGATGCGTTGTAGATCGAAGACATTTTGACTACTGCTCAGCAATTTTCGTAAATTTTCAATGCTATCCTATTTTCCAATGACTTCCTGTTATTGTGGCCACACAAGTATAGCAATGTGTGTGCGTGTGCGTGTGCGTGCGCGTGCATGCGTGTGCGTGCGTGCGTGTGCGTGCGCGTGTGTGTGCGGGCGTGCGTGTGTGTGACATTTATCTGGTCCCCAGGCTGTCAGCCCGCAGCGTCTAATGGCTTCCATTATGTGTTTAAGTGAAGGATAATGAGGATGTGAATATTCATAGAGTGATCATGTTTAAATCATTATGGCTTACAGCAGCAGTACCACAATACACACATACTCTGGTACCAGTGGAAAGGCCTGGGTTAAAAATTCCAAAGGTACATTTCAAATGTTTTATAAGTTTACAAAATAGCTAATCTAAGTTCCCGGCCTAGCTGGCCTAGCGGTCCGGGTACCTACTGCAGGCTCCATTGCAGCCTGACAGCATGTTGTGGGTTCGAGTCCCGATTCCGTCAACCTTTTCTGCGTGTCACTCGTCGTCTCTCTCTCCCCATTTCCTGGATGCATACTGTGTACTATCAACCAGTAAGACTCCCTAATCGGGAGATAAGCGCGCATACACAAACTTTAGAAGGCAATCGTAGCCAATCAGGGAAATGGGACAGATCCATGTTGATGACATGACTTTAGAGATACTGTGTACTTTACGTGATTTTAGGGCAAAATCTGTAGGAGCAGTGTCCAAACATGTGTCTTGCAAGAATTGGCCTCATGGTGGCGTTAGAATATGGCCATGTGAGAAATGAGGTGGGGTGGGGGTTGTGGTTTGGGGTTGTGGTTTGTGTGTGCAAAGTTTGGCATGGATCGAGGCAACGGTGGTGGAGATATGAGTAGGGCAAAAGTGTGACGTGCGATGTGATGTGACAGACTGACAGACAGACTGACAGCCGGTGGAGATTAATAAAGGCAGAAAAAAAAGAAAAAAAGTTATACATGCAGCACATTTTGAGCTTGTAGATCTGCTATTTTCAAAAGCGGTTATGGCAGTTAAATACTTTGGGGAAAAATATGTGAAATCGCTCGTTCAATTCTACAAGCTGATCTACGTGCGTAGACCAATGTGTCACATTGCAACACGTTCCGAGCTTTTTGTTCGGATTCTTTTCGAACAACCAAAGTATAAAATAGGTTTCAGATATCTGTAGACTTTACTGAAAACATTAATGGAAATACTCGAATTAAGTAAGAGTACGCTACTCCACAATTGTTCTTGAGTAAATATTACTTCCCATGCTGGTTTAAACTACAGCGACCTCATGAATATTCATGATGATTTTGATGACAGCAACGATATGCATACGTGGCGTTCTTTGGAGGGGGTGTGAGTGTGTGTGTGTGTGTGTGTGGGGGGGTCACATGGCCTCAGGCAGGATGCTGATTGGTGCGTTTGTCACTTCCTCTTGCATCATCCAGAAATATGCAGGGAGCCATTTTACTGTAGTCTGTGGCGGAGAGAGAGAGAGAGAGAGAGAGAGAGAGAGAGAGAGAGAGAGAGAGAGAGAGAGAGAGAGAGAGAGAGAGGTTTTATTTTATTTTCCCCTGTTTTGTTAACATAGGTAAATGTAAATTTGAAAGTCATTGCATGAACAATTTATCACTGATGTGACTAAATGTGTCTCTTAGCGCCTGCCGGTGGATGGTCTGGGTGATTACACAGTGTGGAAGTGTTGTCATGGGTATGTTTACACCTCCCATTATTTATTTATTTATGTATTATTATTATTTTTCCTCAACGTGTGTTAACATCAGGTGTAAATGATGCTCCCTTTCTGCCACATGTGTCTGTCTCTCCAGGTGTGGAAATGCACACACAGGTGTGGCTTAGAACACACATTTATGTGTGTGTGTGTGTGTGTGTGTGTGTGTGTGTGTGTGTGTGTGTGTGTGTGTGTGTGTGTGTGTGTGTGTGTGTGTGTGTGTGCGCGCAGGGGTGTCGCATCAAGTTCTGGGTCCTGGGTACTGAAAAATAGCAGATCTACAAGCTCACAGCGCGGCACCGAGTGCTGCGCTGTGAGCTTGTAGATCTGCTATTTTTGAAAATGTGGTTTAAAAAAAAAGGGGAAAAAAATGTTTCCATGTCAGTGGAGCTCAAACCTTTTCATGTGACAGACCCCCAAAACATTTAGTTCCAGCGACCCCCCCAGAAGCAAAATTTGAGTTATAGATGTTCGCTTAAAAAATACATATATTCAAAGATTTGCACACATTTTCACAACTTTTCAAAAATAGCAGATCTACAAGCTTCACTCGGTGCTGTGCTGTGAGCTTGTAGATCTGCTATTTTTCAATAGCTAAAGTATAAAATAATGAAGGCTCCTCCACCTTGGGCCCTAGTAACTCAGTCCCACTCCCCCTTCCCCCCCGCCTTGTGACACCCCCGTGCGTGTGTGTGTGTGTGTGTGTGTGTGCGTGCGTGCGTGCGTGCGTGCGTGTACAGATATGCCATTTGAGAACTTCTCTTGCCCTGCCATTGGCAAGTCAGTACATTGTCAGCGCATTGTCAGAACACTGTCAGTGAGAATTTGCCACGGTGTTGTTATGTAAATGTTATTCAGATTCTGTTTTGCAGCTGAAAAGGACGTGTCGAGGAGTGACACTTCTCTTCAGTAACTCATCGGAAGTTACTGGAAATCTTAGGGAGCGCTCTGCGTTCCGTGTAAATGTACACGGGTAACAAGGCGGGTTCTGCAAAACACGCATGGCTCACATCGGCTCACGTATGCTTATTACAGGCGCAGAGCCGTAGTCGATATTTGAGTTCCTATAGGATGAGCAAGCGCTCCCTCTCCCTGCTCATCCTAGGAATACGAATTAAATGAACCGTGAAACCACGCTGCGTTGGTTAATGTCAACAAACAGCCACGTGTTAGGAAGTAGAACAGAAGTGATTCTATATAGTCAAGTCGCTTGTGTAATTTCGTTAACATTTTCGGGGGATTATGAAAACTATATCTTTTTGGAGACTTCAGAGTATAACAAATCAGAACATCCATGATTCCATTTGCAAAATCCCTAGGGGAATTTTAGACAGCTGCTGAAAGTTTGTCTCATTCACAACAATATATACAAAGATACAGAGACGAGCGAGAGAATGACACAGAGACATAAAAGTGAGGGCAGAGAGACAGACAGACAGACACTGAAGGATAGAGGCAGAGAGAAAGAAGGTCAGAAGGAGACTGACAGGAAGTGAGGGAGGTTGAAAGAGAGCGGTAGAGAGAGACAGAGAGACAAAGACAAAGTGATCTTCCGTCCCCAAAAGACCTACACTATGATTCCATCACAGGCCAGGTATAGAAGCAGCTCTGACGATTATCTACTGGAGACTCAGGTCTCCAGTTGTTCCCAGTGTCCATACGCCTTCACATCTCAGAAGAGCCGCAACGAACTCCACTGGCAAATGCTGAACAAGGGACAGATCCTCTCAGAAGCCTGTCAGCAAATAACCAGCTCTGTAGCCAGCCAGAAACAAGGAGACACAAGATCTTACAGTGAGCAACAGACCGAGACTTTACCTCAACCAGGTGTAAAAACACATTACACGGACTACACAAGGAAGAAACCCCACAAATGGAACCAGTGTGACAAGAGTTTCGGTAGGCGGTAGCTTACGTGTTCTGAACGTACACCAGCGTATCCACACCGGAGAAAGACCATTCCATTGTAAAAATTGTGACAAAAGTTTCACTGTGTCAGCCAATCTGAAGAGACACCAGCGTATCCACACTGGAGAAAAACCATATCACTGTGAACAGTGTGGAAAGGATTTCAGTGACTTAAGTCACTATAAAACACACCTTCGTATCCACACCGGAGAAAGACCTTATCTCTGTAAAGTGTGTGGCAAAAGTTTCATTGATTGTGGTGTTTTTAAGAGACACCAGCGTTGCCACACTGGAGAAAAAACATTATCACTGTGAACAGTGTGGAAATCATTTAAATGACTTAAGTCACTATAAATCACACCAGCATATTCACACCGAAGAAAGACTTTATCTCTGTAAAGTGTGTGGCAAAAGTTTCCATTATTCTTGTAATCTGAAGAGACACCTGCGTATCCACACTAAACATCAACATGTTGTTCCAAAAGAAGCGGGTGAAGCTGTGGACATGGCTGTCATCACACCACAGGGCACACCAGATCAACTACATCCTAACATGCAGAAAATGGAGGAGGAGTGTCATTAACTGCGAGGCATACCGCAGGTCCTTCAGCTCACTCTGCTCAGATCACAGGATCGTCACTGCAAGTGCAACGGTGAGGCTGAGCCCAAGGAAGGAGGGAAGAAGGAAAGAGGAAGATGTAATACAAATCAGTCATTTGCAAATGGAGGGGGTGAGTATAACAGCTCGCTACCAAAGCTTTTTGCTGAAGAAAACCAAGTAGCAGTTGAGACACCGCCTCCGTCAAGTTTCCAAAGGAGGAAAGACATTTGCCATTTGACATCGTTCCAGTACCAAAGTCAGGCGACCTCACCAAGTTCGACAACTATCGGGGCACCACTGAGCTCACAAGTCACCAAGACAGCTAACAGGATGATCCTCAATCGTCAACTGAGGAACCAAGGAGACACAAGATCTTACAGTGAGCAACAGACCGAGACCTTACCTAAACCAGGAGTAAAAATCACACCCAATGTGAAGTGAGCGGTGGTCGCGCTTGCATAACGTCATCAGACTAGGATTTGAGTCTATGTTATGCAAGCACGACCACCGCTCGCATAACATCTTCAATTGGTAATTGGTGATGTAATACAGGCTACACACACACACACACACACACACACACACACACACACACACACACACACACACACACACACACACACACACACACACACACATTGCTATGGCAAAACGCTGAGGAAAAAGACTAGGATATAGGGCTAGGATGTAATTGGTGATGTAATATGGCTACACACACACACACACACACACACACACACACACACACACACACACACACACACACACACACACACACACACATATTGCTATGGCAAAACGCTGAGGAAAACACATTGCTATGGCAAAACGCTGAGGAAAACTGGCTACAGACACACTCAGCCACTCTATGGAGCGGTTTACCACCGCTCAAAAACACATAACACCGATTACACAAGGAAGAAACACCATACATAATGGACTGAGTTACTAGGGCCCAAGGTGGAGAGGCCTTAATTATTTTATACTTTAGCTATTGAAAAATAGCAGATCCACAAGCTTATTTTTGAAAAGTTGTGAGAATGTGTGCAAATCTTTGAATATGTGTATTTCTTTAAGCAAACATTTGTAACTCAAATGTTGCTTTTGGGGGGGTCCACATGAAAAACCTTGAGCACCACTCACCACTCATCACCATCATCATCATCAACTCTTTATTGACAGACGCAAGAGGACATAAAAAAAAACACAACATCACACCAATAAATACTACTGACATAGAAACATGGATTGACTGACATAGAAACAAGGATTTGAAATATTCAAAGACTTGCACAAATTTTTCAAGATTTTTCAAAAAATAGCAGATCCACAAGCTCGCAACGCGGCACTCGGTGCCACGCTGTGAGCTTGTAGATCTGCTATTCTTCAATAGTTAAAGCACATACTACCCCCTCCCCTATGAAGAACACTCATGGGGGGCCTTGTACCCAGGGCCCAGAATGCGATGCGACACCCTTGGGTGAAGCAGCAGCCAATGCAGCCAGCGCTGTGCTGGGCCTCCTCTGTGTGCCACAGTGTGGGGAGACGGATGGATCTGCTCTGGCCCTCCCCGAATAATGAGATTGAATCACTTAGATCCCAGTCCCAGACCCCAGCTAAAGCACATATATAGGCTGATGTAGCCTTCCTCGCACTGCACTGCACAGCACAGTACGCTCACACACAAGCGCGTACGCATGCACGCACGCAGACACACTCTTTACCTATATAATATCCCCAAGGCAGGCAGGCAGACTGTATCTGTCTCTGTCCCATCGTTTATCCATTTATCTTCAGCATGGCTCCTAAAAGTCTGGAGCAGTGCTAATCAAACATTTCCACGTCAAGGACCCCCATTAATATGTATTTGACCACAGTCTGGACGCAAATAAATATATCAGATCTACAAGAGATTCAGATTCACTGCATCGTCACTTAGAAATGCAATGCTTCCTAGGTAGGATATATATATATACACATAATACATACATAATACATACATACATACATACATACATACATACATACATACATAGAAAATATCTTCTGCTCTGAAGCTCCAGTACAGTAAAACATGAAAATCATGTTAATAAACACAGGGCAAGAATATCAGTCAAAGAAAGTGCATAGTGCAGAGTACAAAGAGTTATTGTACAGTCACTTGACTGTCATTTACAGTGAAAAGAGCGTATTGATTGGCTATTTATCGATGTGGTTGAACAGATTTTTATGCGATATTAACTGATTTAGCTGCAGACCCCCTGGAACCTCATCAAGGACCCCACTTTAAAGACCCCACTCTGAGAAGCTCTGGTCTAATCTGTCTATCGGTCTATCTGGCTGAGTGTCAGTCGATGTAGATGTGTGTCTGTGTGTCTGTCTGTCTGTTTGTACGGACGGCAGGCGGCTGGCTGTGGCCAATCTCTTAAACCCGTAGGCGCCAATTCCGTGGGTGCTTTGGGGCACAAGAAGCAGAGAAAACCCATTACCCACTGGGAAAATGCACTTGATACAGCATGACCGCTCATATGCACCGGTCAGGTTCATCCGCCCATTCTGAAATGCCTTGTGCCAGTTATGTTTTCATCATCGGTCAATCAAATTGTATGACTTCAAATGCTCTCTCTCTCTCTCTCTCTCTCTCTCTCTCTCTCTCTTTCTACCTCTCTCTTCTCATTGTGCGGTAAGTACTGGGACCTGATGGTAGGTGTGACGCTCCACCTCAGCAATCTATCTATCTCCCTGGGGTCTCGCACATTGTACTCCCATGTGTTACCGGCTGACACCGACAATAAGCCAATCCCAACCTACATAGATCTGTACTCGTTCTAACTTTTTTTTTTCTCAGCACTACATTTCTTTACCGAAATGGCTGATCTACAAGCTCACAACATGGGCCAATGTCCCCCAAGAATAGGGACGCTAGGGTTCCAGTGGTTCATGTACAAAAGGAACTGCAACGTACACCAGCTGGGATGCACACACCATAGGTGGTGCCGGCTGCGTGTGGAGAACTGGGAGAGGATCAAAGTAGCTGCACACTCAAGTAGCAGCAGAGCTTCAGTGCCAAAGTCTTATTTTATTAGCGGACGAGATAGAATAAAAAACAAAGAGCCAAGTATCAGCAGGCACACTGCCATCCTCAAGGTATTGAATACTTCCAATGTCCTGGAGAAGACAGCCTGCCTGCTGACAGTAGTGCTATAGTGATGGCTTCAGATCACACTGCAACACTGGGATCTAGAAGTGGTGTTCTAACTTTGTGAGAGAGAGTGATGACTCCCCTAAAAAACACTGTTGTGACGACGGAAGCACGGCGTCTGAATCCCCGAGGGGCAACGCTGGGCAAGTCACATTGCGGAGCAAGAGGAGCGTGTGGCCATGGCGAACGCCGCCATGTCCGCTTCAGCCGACTGAAGTTGCGCGTCGATATGGGCAGAAACATAAATCGCAGTGTCCCCTGCTCAACGTGTGGTGTCCCCTCCCTCACGTCCCACACAAATCCATCCCCAGTCATCACCTGTTTGTACCGTACAGGTGTGAGAATGCTTTGGTCGGGGCGCCTGCTGGCCTACTGGTCCAGGCGCATACCACTTACGCAATGCCACATAGGCATTTAGGCCTGGTGGCGTCGCTGGTTCGATTCCCGATCCGGATGACCTTTGCTGCGTGTCACTCCCCATCTCTCCCCCCATTTCCTGTCAGTCTACTGTACCCCAAGTTTGGCCCCCAAACTGTGGAATAAACTCCCTGTCGCACTTAGAACTACAAACTCAAGCTTCTGCCGTGGACTGAAGACTCACCTCCTCAGACTCCACCTAAATCCATACCACTACTGTACACTCCCCCTTCCCTCAATGACCATACATGATGAAGCTAGATAGCATTTTTAGGTTTTAGAAGCTGATTAGCCGCGTGGTCTACCTATGTTATTGTTTTTCTAGATTGATATTCCTATGCATTTGTTGTTGTTAATGTACTGACATATTATCTTGCTTACTATAGTGACACCCTTGGGTGAAGCAGCAGCCAATGCAGCCAGCGCTGTGCTGGGCCTCCTCTGTGTGCCACAGTGTGGGGAGACGGATGGATCTGCTCTGGCCCTCTCCGAATAATGAGATTGAATCACTTAGATCCCAGTCCCAGACCCCAGCTAAAGCACATTAAATATATAGGCTGATGTAGCCTTCCTCGCACTGCACTGCACTGCACAGCACAGCACAGCACAGCACGGCACACTCACACACAAGCGCGTACGCATGCACGCACGCAGACACACTCTTTACCTATATAATATCCCCAAGGCAGGCAGGCAGGCAGGCAGACTGTATCTGTCTCTGTCCCATCGTTTATCCATTTATCTTCAGCATGGCTCCTAAAAGTCTGGAGCAGTGCTAATCAAACATTTCCACGTCAAGGACCCCCATTAATATGTATTTGACCGCAGTCTGGACGCAAATAAATATATCAGATCTACAAGAGATTCAGATTCACTGCATTGTCACTTAGAAATGCAATGCTTCCTAGGTAGGATAGATATATATATATATATATATATATATATATACACATATATATATATATATATATATATATATATATATATATATATATATATATATATATATACACATAATACATACATAATACATACATACATAATACATAATACATACATACATACATGCATACATGCATGCATACATACATACATACATACATACATACATGCATACATACATACATACCGGTACATAGAAAATAACTTCTGCTCTGAAGCTCCAGTACAGTAAAACATGAAAATCATGTTAATAAACACAGGGCAAGAATATCAGTCAAAGAAAGTGCATAGTGCAGAGTACAAAGAGTTATTGTACAGTCACTTGACTGTCATTTACAGTGAAAAGAGCGTATTGATTGGCTATTTATCGATGTGGTTAAACAGATTTTTATGCGATATTAACTGATTTAGCTGGAGACCCCCTGGAACCTCACCAAGGACCCCACTTTAAAGACCCCACTCTGAGAAGCTCTGGTCTAATCTGTCTATCGGTCTATCTAGCTGAGTGTCAGTCGATGTAGATGTGTATCTGTGTATCTGTGTGTCTGTCTGTCTGTACGGACGGCAGGCGGCTGTCTGTGGCCAATCTCTTAAACCCGTAGGCGCCAATTCCTTGGGTGCTAGTCACAAGAAGCAGAGAAAACCCATTACCCACTGTGAAAATGCACTTGATACAGCATGCTCATATGCACCAGTCAGGCGGTTCATCCGCCCATTCTGAAATGCCTTGTGCAAGTTATGTTTTCATCATCGGTCAATCAAATTGTATGATTCAAATGCTCTCTCTCTCTCTCTCTCTCTCTCTCTCTTCTACCTCTCTCTTCTCATTGTGCGGTAAGTACTGGGACCTGATGGTAGGTGTGACGCTCCACCTCAGCAATCTATCTATCTCCCAGGGGTCTCGCACATTGTACTCCCATGTGTTACCGGCTGATAACGACAATAAGCCAATCCCAACCTACATAGATCTGTACTTGTTCTACCCTTTTTTTTCTCCTCAGCACTACATTTCTTTACCGAAATGGCTGATCTACAAGCTCACAACATGGGCCAATGTCCCCCAAGAATAGGGACGCTAGGGTTCCAGTGGTTCATGTACACAAGGAGCTGCAACGTACACCAGCTGGGATGCACACACCGTAGGTGGTGCCGGCTGCGTGTGGAGAACTGGGAGAGGATCAAAGTAGCTGCACACTAAAGTAGCAGCAGAGCTTCAGTGCCAAAGTCTTATTTTATTAGCGGACAAGATAGAATAAAAAACAAAGAGCCAAGTATCAGCAGGCACACTGCCATCCTCAAGGTATTGAATACTTCCAATGTCCTGGAGAAGACAGCCTGCCTGCTGACAGTAGTGCTATAGTGATGACTTCAGATCACACTGCAACACCGGGATCTAGAAGTGGTGTTCTAACTTTGTCAGAGAGAGTGACGACTCCCCTAAAAAACACTGTTGTGACGACGGAAGCACGGCGTCTGAATCCCCGAGGGGCAACGCTGGGCAAGTCACATTGCGGAGCAAGAGGAGCGTGTGGCCATGGCGAACGCCGCCATGTCCGCTTCAGCCGACTGAAGTTGCGCGTCGATATGGGCAGAAACATAAATCGCAGTGTCCCCTGCTCAACGTGTGGTGTCCCCTCCCTCACGTCCCACACAAATCCATCCCCAGTCATCACCTGTTTGTACCGTACAGGTGTGAGAATGCTTTGGTCGGGGCGCCTGCTGGCCTACTGGTCCAGGCGCATACCACTTACGCAATGCCACATAGGCATTTAGGCCTGGTGGCGTCGCTGGTTCGATTCCCGATCCGGATGACCTTTGCTGCGTGTCACTCCCCATCTCTCCCCCCATTTCCTGTCAGTCTACTGTACCCCAAGTTTGGCCCCCAAACTGTGGAATAAACTCCCTGTCGCACTTAGAACTACAAACTCAAGCTTCTGCCGTGGACTGAAGACTCACCTCCTCAGACTCCACCTAAATCCATACCACTACTGTACACTCCCCCTTCCCTCAATGACCATACATGATGAAGCTAGATAGCATTTTTAGGTTTTAGAAGCTGATTAGCCGCGTGGTCTACCTATGTTATTGTTTTTCTAGATTGATATTCCTATGCATTTGTTGTTGTTAATGTACTGACATATTATCTTGCTTACTATAGTGATGTGTATTACCTGCTTATTGTAAGTCGCTTTGGATAAAAAGCGTCTGCTAAATGCTTAAACTGTAAACTATCAATAAAGGCATAAAAGCCCCAAAATAGTCTTTTAAAAAAAGAGAATGCTTAGGTCAAAAACATATACAGTACAGTATCGCTGCTACCTGAGCCACAATCTCAACGTCCCTAGCTTGTTCATCTGCTTCTTTTGCAATTGAAGTAACTGTTTTGGACATACAGTATGAGGTTTCCGCCCGACAGAGACGATCCAAAACGTCACATCAACAAATCATCCATGATAGTCGTGGCTCAACTTTTTAAGTTGCCTTCTGTTTATAAGCCTCAAGATGAACATCATCTCGCCTCCTTCATCATCATCATCATCATCATCATCTGAACGCAGGGGAAAAAGTCGAGCATCATCGTTTCGTTGACGAGCAGCTCGATGAGTCCCCAGAGGCTCGTTAGAGCCGTCTGTAACGAGGTAGGGAGGGACGGGATGAGGAGAAGGAGAGCAAAAAAAAAAAATGAAACAAGAAAAAGGAAAAAAGTTTTTTTTTTAGGAACTGTGTTTTCTGTCACTTGGCTGTCTTTCAAACCCCTCTCAACGCTCCTTTGATCAGCTGTCCTGCCATTCTTATTAACGACCATTAGCGGCGCCGCGCCGCCGCTTGACTTTAAGCAGCGCTGACGCCTTGTCTCCTGTGATGAGAGGAGAGACGGCGGGGGTTTGTAGTCGCGCGGCTGGAACACAACCGAGCTTTCAATTAGACTTCAAACAGCTCCCGTATACTACATTTCTACTCAAGAGAAGTACAGAGGTGTTGGCATCAAGATAAACCGTAGGGGTCCTAGTCCCATCTGTCTGTCTGTATGTCTGTCTGTCTGTCTCATGTAATCTATTATTGTTTTTGTGGGGTGTCTGTACAAAACGGAAGGCCCCAATCTCTCCTGATTGGAGGAAAACTTGTTGCCACACAGTTTTTTAAACTTCTTTTTTCTCCTCACAGGAGATAAAGCTGAAGTCCAAATATGGACCAAACACTCTATAGTAACTAGTACTATCAGAACATAGACCCATTTTGTTATTATTTTAATTAAATTAAATCACTTAATCTACATTTAAGTTAAAAGACAAATGAAGTGAATTTGAGAACTCTACTCCCAACAGACAAGGCCTCAGACACCAACCCCTCAAAAAAGTTCGCAAAATAACATCACCTGTAAACTAGTGATGTGACAATAAAGTCGATTCTTGATCTGTATATCAAATAAAATACAAGATGCTGTATGAAATCAATCAGAATGTCATATTTCATATTTCCAATATCATGTTAACCTTACTGAGGACATGAGCGAGATAACAGTTCTGCTATGGTTACTGAATCACGTTTATTTTGTGTGCACAGAGAGCGTGTGTAACAGCATGGTTGATCACATTTCTATTTCTTTCTGTACCCACAGAGCAAAACCAAGTCAACGGCGTAAAATAGTGTTGTTGGTTTTCGGACGACCGTAGTGACTTATCTGTTGTTGTATTTAAACAGACAGAGCGCTCATGCAGAACACAGCTGTCAGCCACCCGCGCAGGGGTGTCACACCAAAATCTGGGCCCTGGGTACAAGGATTCACTACGGGCCCCCCATGAATGTTCTTCATAGGAGGAGGAGGAGGTTTAACCCATTTAGACTGGGAACGCATTACTGCGCACTATTTTGTGCTTTAACTATTGAAAAAAATAGCAGATCTACAAGCTTGTAGATCTGCTAAAAAAGTCTTTCTAAGGTTTAAAAAAAAAACTTTTCTATATCAGTGGTGCTCAAACTTTTTCACGTGAAGGACCACCAAAATGATATGTATTTGGCCACGGACCCCCATCTCAAGATTATTTAGTTCCAGAGAAGCAAAATTTGAGTTACAATTACAAATACAAATACAAAATTAGAGTTACAAAAATAGCAGATCTACAGTGCCGCGCTGTGAGCCTGTAGATCTATTTTTCTATTTTTCAATAGTTAAAGCATAAAATAGGCCTCTCCACCTTGGGCCCTAGTAACACACCAAAATCTGGGCCCTGGGTACAAGGATTCACTGCGGGCCCCCCATGAATGTTCTTCATAGGAGGAGGAGGAGGTTTAACCCATTTAGACTGGGAACGCATTACTGCGCACTATTTTGTGCTTTAACTATTGAAAAAAATAGCAGATCTACAAGCTTGTAGATCTGCTAAAAAAGTCTTTCTAAGGTTTAAAAAAAAAAACTTTTCTATATCAGTGGTGCTCAAACTTTTTCACGTGAAGGACCACCAAAATGATATGTATTTGGCCACGGACCCCCATCTCAAGATTATTTAGTTCCAGAGAAGCAAAATTTGAGTTACAATTACAAATACAAATACAAAATTAGAGTTACAAAAATAGCAGATCTACAGTGCCGCGCTGTGAGCCTGTAGATCTATTTTTCTATTTTTCAATAGTTAAAGCATAAAATAGGCCTCTCCACCTTGGGCCCTAGTAACTCAGTCCCCTTGTGACGCCCCTGCACCAGCGTGTCCGCTCCAATGTTATTCTGGCGACTCTCCTGTGAATGCCTGGAGTCTGGGCCAGTTCATCTAAGCACAGGAGCCTTGTACCTCCATTGTCGATCTTTCCACCCACACCATAAAGTTATGTGTATGTACTGTACTGTTTTTGATGTTGATGATTCACATTACAGAACATATGTCCTGCCTTCTCATAGGCCTATATGTCCTGCCTTCACATAGGCCTATAATGTTCTTAAAATTATGTTACACTGCTGCTATGTCCTGCCTTTTCTCTTTCTCAACTTTCTGACTGCCATATAGTGCTTTCTTGGGTATAAATCCTATTAGTAGACCTTGTCTTGTGCTTTTCCTGTGCATACTGCTAATACATTATTCAATCAATCAATCAAAACAAGGTCACAACGTGTTGCTGAGCAGGGCTTTGCAATCTCTTTAGTAGATCTGCCTTTTTTCCCTTTTCTTTCTTTCTTTCTTTCTTTCTTTCTTTCTTTCTTTCTTTTTAAGTTAAGGGGCCACAAGGATGAAGTGTCTGTTGAGTGAGTGTAGCAGAGTGACTCACTGCCTCAGGCTGATGGCCTCAAAAGTCTAGTATCGCCCTCAGTCTATAGGGATATCCATTTGGATCGATGGTTAAGATATTGGACTTTCACGTGGGAGACCCTGGTTCGAATCCCGGGCGTTACATTGCTTAAGTCAGGAAGTAGACAGTAGATGCGCTACGTTTAATGATAAACAATAACAATATGCTCTGATGCGACATAAAATAACAGTGGATTAGCATTAGAAACGGCTAAGAAGAAAGATTACGCATCTAAAGAAAACGTGAATTCATTTTTCCTGGCCGCTTTGATTGACTGGTCTACTCTGGAAATCAAGCTCAGTCACCCTCAACAGAGGTCACCATGGCAGATGGGAGTGAAGGGACCAGTCCAATGATTCAGAGCCTTTCTGCAAATACAAGTCGCTACACACACAACCTGTGGATCGGGTCACACACAAAGGCACCAGATGCCGTTTCTCCCAAGAGCATACAAGCTTTACCAGAACCAATATAAACTTTTTTATTGTTTTTTTTTTAATAGAGCAGTCCTCTTGTCTCATTGAACTGAATTCAAGGAGCTCGCCGAGATCAAGGAGAGGAACGAGGAGCTGGCCTGCCTGGCAGCCGACCTCCAAGACGAGGTGGACAAGTTGGAGGCGGAGAAGAGCGACAGTGAGGAGTTACTCTTGGAGGTCTCTCGGGCACCCACCGACTTGCTCTCCGGACAAACGATCAGCCGGCAAAAGAAAGGAGGACGAGGACCAGCATCGAAGAAATGCAAAGATGGTTTCATATTCTTTTTTTTTTTTTCAAGCCTCTGTGATTGCCGCCGCCATTGCCTTTGGTGTGTTTTTAGGAGGTCTCGCACTACTTCTTTCGGGTAAGAAGGAGGACCAGGATTATTACATCGGCCAAGCGGTAGGCGGCCTTGCTGTGTGTCTCGTGGCACTTTTTATGTGGTGTTGGGTAAAACCTGAAGAGATATTTCAATGCCTCATGACATCTTTTAAGAAACCTCTCGAGGCCCAAGTAAGGAGAAGCAATAGAAACACTTTGAGACAAGATTACTCTTTTCATATCCCTCCATCCACAGAAATACTGTATGTCACGGAATACGAGAACATCACAATGTAACACCTGGGATACGAACCCAAGTCTCCTGCGTGTAAGTCCAATATCTTAACTATTGATCCAAAACATGTTTTCCTTCGGGGACTAAGCAATAAACCCATACCATACCATACCATACCAAAGGGATATCCCTATGGACCGAGGGAGATACTAGACTTTTGAGGCAATCAGGCTGAGGCAGTGAGTCACTCTGCTACACTCATGGTGCGTTATATGTTGTATAACAATTGAACCAATAGTAATTTCATTAATTTAATGTACTTCGTCAGTGTCAAGCAGGAGTAGTGAAAATAGGCGATCTACAAGCTCACAATGCGTCGCATCGCATTTGAATTTTCACAACTTCTGAAAAAAAAGGGTTCCATTTTGTGAAAAAGTAATGGTTTCAGATATGAAACCATTTCCACCCAACTGTGACAATATACTGCTTATATGCCTACATTATAATGCTCATAATGCTTATGTTAACTTTTATGCAGATACTCATCATACATTGCATTATGCAGATACTCATCATACTTTGCATTATGCAGATACTCATCATACATTCCATTAAGTAGCATAAGAGCAGTAATGGTGTCATGACAAATCGCCAGACTACCAGCAGTGTAAAATAATTGTAGGTACATTATGTGAAGGCAGAACATCAGCAGCAGTGTAACATAATTGTAAGAACATTACGCGAAGGCAGGACATATTTTCTGTAATGTGAATCATTTTCTAATCTTACTAAAGTGAGTATGATATGAGATACTGTGAGCTGGCACATGCGGTGGACGGCATTACTTACCTTGTCAGGGGTGTCACAAGGGGGGGGGGGGGGGGGGGGGGAGTGGGACTGAGTTACCAGGGCCCAAGTTGGAGGGGCCTTAATTGTTTTATACTTTAGCTATTGAAAAATAGCAGATATACAAGCTCACAGCGAGCTTGTAGATCTGCTATTTTTGTGAAAAGTCAAAAGATTTGTGCAAATCTATGAATATTATGTATTTTTAAGTAACATTTTTGGGGGTACTTCACGTGAAAAAGTTTGAGCACCACTGATATAGAAAAGGATTTAGAAGACACTTATTAAATCGGGTCAAAAATAGTCAATGACTTGAACAAATGTTCATGATTTAAAAAAAATAGCAGATCTACAAGCTCGCAGCGCTGCACTCAGTGCCGTGCTGCGAGCTTGTAGATCTGCTATTTTTCAATAGTTAAAGCACAAAAGAATGCGTTCCCTGTCTAAATGGGTTAAAAACCCCATCCCCTATGAATCCCCACAGTGAATCCTTGTACCCAGGGCCCAGAATTTTGTGCGACACCCCTGTACCTTGTACTTAGGCTACAGGAATCTAAATGCATTGGCTTGGCATAGTGTGTGGCCTTTTCTATTAAAGGACCGCGTTGGCCATTTGTCAACCTAACTTCATGTAAATTGGTCCTCTCTAATGTTCATTATAAGATGGCACCATTTATGTCTGCTCTGTCGTTTCAGTGGAAGGCTGAGGACAGTTCATAAACCTGCCTTCCAGTGACATCATCGGTAGGCAGGTTTGATCATAAAACTGTTTATTTATTATTTATTTGTTTAAATTGATGCAAGAAAAATGGGCCCCATTCACCACGTTCATAAGCATTTCTTCCTAAGTGCATTCCAAAGAGAAGTCGAGTCGAGATTCATGACATGTTTTTAAACTGCAGAAACTTTCGCACCTGTTTGCCAGACAAGCATACATACAAACATACAAGAGGAGCGAGACTAATTCCAATTCCACCGAGCGGAGACTCCGGAGAGAGAGAGAGAAAATGTTGTTCAAGCCATTTTCCTTCAATCAACACGAGCAGAACCCAACGCTGTACCTTTGACCACCTATATGGCCCCTCATTCCTGGCCCCCCACCTGCATGTATACGTGTATAACCAATGCAGTCTTGGACACCCTGGAGAGATTCTCAGAGAGATAGCCAGAATGTGCCATTGCCAGAGGTGACAAACTTGAGTAGTAGTGTGGTACGATGTGTACTTCCGTAGGATTTTTGTGCTAAAATTGATTTTTTTTGCAGATCCTGGTTCTATAGAGTCCAAACTATGAGAAAATGATGGGTGTCAACTTTTCCGGACCCCCACCCCCTTTCTGGGGGTCATCTAGTTTGGGACCTCCCAGAACAGTACTCCAGCCAGTTAATGTCCAATTTTCTTAATATTAGGGTTGTTTTGTAGGTTTTAAAACCTTCTGAGTTCATTTATTACACTTTTGAAGCAGCCAGAATAAGCTTTCTGACTTTTGGTTGGGGTCTTTCCTCACCTGGGACCCCCCAGATGGACCCCTGAGCCTATCCCAGTACTCGCTCTGCTCCTGCTCCAGAACAATGTCATATTAGATCATAATTGAAGCATAAAAGTTATTTTCTGAAAACAAAAAAAAAGTAGTAACAAGTAATGTATAACCCTTTCTCGCGGTTCACTAGCGTCTTTCCCCAGTCGTTTTCCCCAGCCATATGATGGAGATGGATATCCCACGGGGAACCTTGGCTCCACCTGACACTGTGGTCGGATCCTTTCCTGAGGGACCTCCCCCTCCCGAGAACTACAAACCTCTACTTACAAGTAAAGGGGGTCGCCATGGGCAAAAAATTCGCACCAGCCCTGGCGGACCTGTTGATGGCGGAGTGGGAGGGGGGTGCTCTAGCGGGTTTCCCCCTGAAGCCCAAAGCTTACTTCCGTTATCTTGATGACATTTGGGGTGTCTGGCCCCACTCCCAGGAAGACTTTGCCCTTTTCATGAACCACCTCAACGCCCATTCGGATTCTATTTCCCTCACCCACACCATTGATCCCCTCACCCTTGACTTTTTAGACACCACCACCTTCAAGGGTCCAAATTGTCCCAATTCCCATCATCTGGACACAAAAGTATTCTTCAAACCCACGGACACACACGCTCTCCTCCATTATGATAGCTTTCATCCCCCCCATACATTTCCAGGGCTAGTCAAATCGCAACTCCTTAGGTTACACAGAATTTGCTCCCGGGAGGAAGACCTCAGGGCGGCTACGTCTACCCTCTTTGGGGTCCTCCATAGCAGGGGGTACCCCTGGGCCCTCCTTAAGAGGGCCAAAGCCACCTTTTTAGCTCCTAGGGTTCCGGACATGGACCCTATTATTCCCATCATTACCACATACAACCATACGGCAATTGAGACCAACAAGGCCCTCAAATTAAACCTTAACCAGGCCAATCTTCCCCCCGGCACGCTCGGCACTAGGAGGGTCATCTCTGCTTATAAGAGAAACCCTAACCTTAGGGACCTTTTGGTCCGTAGCAGACTCCCTAGCTCGAACCCCCCTCGTCGTCCGGACCCCCACCCCCACTTTAACCAAGCCAAGGCCCTCCAACACAAAGGCGCTTTGATCCGCACACCCCGTTTCGGCTCCCCCCAAGATAGAAACCTAGTATATCTTATCCGATGCAAACACTGCGGCCTTAGGTACGTAGGTGAAACCCAGAATTCCCTACAAACCAGACTTACCCAGCACCTGTATAACATCAATAATCGACTCAAATCCCAAACACCCCTGGTGTCCCACTTTATGCAATTCGGCCCAGATCAGCTCCGCATCTCTATTCTCCAACACAACCCCAATTGGACCCCCACCCAGAGAAAAAGAGCGGAATTCATTTGGATCAAGAGACTCGATACCCAGACCCCCCGGGGCCTCAACCTTAAGCACCAACCTTAAATGACGATTCGGAGGACCTTGAGGGTTATCTTAGAACCCAGTTAGCATATGTTTTGGGTTCCTTTTGATTGTGGCTGGCTCCGCGGCTTGGTGTTTCAACCTTTGTTGTGGTTATGGGATTGGGTGTTGATTCGCCATGTAAATATTTATATAATACAAACAACCTTAACCAATGTACCTCATCATATATTTTTCATTTTATTTCCTCCTTTTACCTTTCCTGTTACATTGATGCTTATCATATTTTATTTTACTATTGATTCCTTGTATTTGCCTTATGGCCTCGTTCCTTAATCATCCTTAATTGATCCGAATGATATTCCCATGATTAACTGTGATTTGTAATTACATTTTGTATATAGTTGTTATTGTGTTTTGTGGTTGGTCAATGATGATCAAGGGTCCATATAATAATTCTCTGAATTTTCAATTCTGTAATCACATAACTTCTTAGACCCTCTAATCAGTTTTATTATATTATTACATTTTGTTCAATAAACACTCATTTGACCCTACCTCTCTGCTTTTTCTTACCACTGCAACAGATTGTATCTTACGAGGGTTCATAAGTTATATTTTCCTTTTCACTCTTCAATATTCCCCAACCCTAATACTTACCTCAATACTTACCTTTATACTTACTTACCTAATACTTACCCACGTTCCCTAACCCTAATATTTATCCTAATACTTAGATTAAAGCCACTGAATATCTAACCCTAACCCCAACCCCAACCCCAACCCTAACCCTAACCCATTTTGGGTATGGGGGTGGTCCACGTGGCAAGGGCCAGGGCGATGCTTCGCAGAGCCCAGTCATACCTGGACCACTTTGAGGACCTGGTGCGGAAGATGGGGGTCCAACTGGTGGCGAGGGTGGAGGGGGTGCTCAGATTTGAGCACGGGAGGATCCCTGAAACCCTTGTCACCCAGGAGCTCCTGAGCATTCCGCACCTTAGGCGGCTCCTGGAAGAGCAGCCAATGCTAGTTCCATTGGCAAACCCTAGCCCAAATCCAATGACAAGCTTCTCTGGCCTATGTCATAATGTGGGGCTTGACATTGTCATGCAACTGAAGGCCTTGCTGCAGACCAGGGCCCACAAGGGGGGGTTTGACGCCACATGGCAGGCGTTTCAGTTCGAGCTCGCCCTGGAAGAGCTGTTCCATGGGCAGCCCAGGTCCCCTCATGACCGGAGCTACACCGTGTCCCTAGGCTGCTCCAGCGTCAACTTGAACAGCTCTACCAGGGCGAATGGATTCCTCGCCCATGTGCCCTGGACTGAAGCAGTTGTTGGGGAAGAAGGGATGCCCCCAATGCGAAACTGGAACCCTTCTGAGGCCAACAGGGACGTCGTCAAGAGGATCTGGCGTGTGGTCGACTACCTGGCAGCCCCTGAACACGTCCTTGTTGGGGTTCTTTTGGTGGTCCTCCTCCAGGATGTGTTAGCTGAGGAGGAAGTAGATATGGCCAGGTTGGCAGACGCGGCCAATAAACCCCCCCTCAAAGACCTCAAAGACTCTGTGTCTTACTCCCAGCTCGTCAATCAGGTGATGAATCACGCCCGCCATTTCCGGTGGCAACGCGGAAACGCCTTGGGGCGGGCATTAAAAATAGTCACTGATGGCGGGCGTGATCCATCCACCGCACTGGTTGCAGCAATGGACAACGTCGGCCTGGTCTGGTTCCCAGCTATCAAGTTCTGGTCCTTCAAGAACGCGCACGAGTTATCCTGGGACGCTCCAAAAATGCTGGTGGTTCATGCAGAAGGGAAAGACCCAGTGGTCGACATTGGTCATGTGGTCACCTGGACAGCAAAAGTGTTAGAACATCTTGTGAAAACTGGGATATTGTTTCCTTCCAAGATCACTCTCTTCGAAGAGCAGGGCCTGCCCTGGTTAGGCCAGGTTCTCGAAAGGGTGCCAAAGAGGATAAAGGACAACCCCAAACCAAGAGTCCAGGAGAAACTTTTGGACACCCTGACCTTCATCTCCACCATCGGGTTGAAAATGAATGGATTTTTTCATGGACTACAAACTGGTCAACGGTCTCAAGGACAACCTGATCATGAGCCAAAAGAACATGCAGGACGCCGCGATTCTGGGGAGGTTCACTGCCTTCACTCTCATCAGGCTCGGGAGAGACGTTGGAATCTACCAGTTGGCACCTGATATACACTGGAAAACTGGAAGGCCAATAAAAAAGCCTGAGGGGGATGGAGATGAGGACAAACAGGAGCTGTCGGTGGACGAGGTCTTGCCAGAGAAGGATCCCCAAATCCTCGAACCCCTGAGCGATCAGGAATTGGATCCAAATGCCGACGACGTGCCTGGGCAGGACCGCCCCTTCATGCTGCCAGCAGGCAGCCGTAAAAGGTGGACGGAGGAAGAGGATAACTGCATTCTGGGTTAGGGGTTAAGGTTGATCTCCAAGAAATGCACAAGGAGTACCTGCGCTTGTGCTTTGAACAAGGGATCCCAGGTCGCACATTTGATTCGTTCAAGCACCGGAGGAGATACTTGATTAAAAAGTCAAAAATATAGTTGCCCCAAGAGGATGGTCGTTTAATTTTTTCTTTTGTGTCTTTGTGTGTCTTTTGTGTGTTTGTGTGTAAAAAAAACAACAACAAAAAAAACAGTATACAGCTGACTTTATGGTAGATGTATTTCTATATATTTTTTAATCCCCCCTACCACTACTTTAAGTTCATCCCTCCCATCCCCCCGTAGTCGCCAGTCGTTTATTGTTTTTGTTCATATAAAAAAAAAAAAAAAAACGCTCACATGGACTCTGCCTTGGCGTGGCATGGGGGCTTGCGTGCGTCTTTGAGTCACATCACCGACTTAACAGTCTGTGATGTGACTCAAAGACCCCAGACTAAAGAGTCCAAAAGGGTTACTAATTTCTAATCCCTTGATATAGAGCTGGGCCCCCTTAGGGGCCGAGGTCCCATTATAAATTAACTGCCTATTAATTAGGGACACACACACACACACACACACACACACACACACACACACACACACACACACACACACACACACACACACACACACACACACACACACACACACACACACAGTTTTTGCCTTTGATGCTAGGTTACTATTTCTATGCATTTGAGTAGTGTTTTCCTTGCTTACTGTAATGCACTCTGCTAAATGCCTAAATTGCTCAAAATGCAGTCATGACACATTGCTTAATTCCTTATGATCATTTGTGTCTTCAATCCCTGTATAAGGCTTCCATTGTTCGTGAGACAGCTGAAGGAGGTGATACAGAACATCCCTTCTCAGATGCTGTCTACACCTGAAGGAGGTGATACAGAACATCCCTTCTCAGATGATATCTACACCTGCATCGCCTGGACTTGGCTCACCAGATCCTGTGCCGGGCTCATCAGGTTCATCTGCATCCTTGACTCAAGTCGTGACCGACCATGATGAGATGGTAACTACCTCAAAATGCCTTAATTTTGATGACCAGATTCCGGATGGACGCTGTGGTCTCACTCACTCACTCAGCCCCAGCTGGAAGAGGACATACGGCGGATCAGAGCGTTGATGAAGCAGACCAATCAGGACTTGATCAGGACTTGCTCTGCTGAGGGCCAGTGGAGATTGTTCAGTTGCCCGGTCCCTCCTTTTGACCCCCTCCTCTGTCCCAGGACCCCTTTGGACAGTCTCCTGCGTTCACTATTTTATTATGACATTATCCATGTGAGAACATGTTTGTAATACAATTTCCCAGTTGATCTGTGACTTGGTTATTGTGTAAAATCGGATTTATCTGGAAAGGAAGCATGCTCTCAAACTTTATTTGCTTTCTCCTGGTAACTATAAATCTTCTAACTGTGCCCAATGCAGCTACACCACTAAATGCAATTATTTTACTCATCCTCACAGGGGTAAGGAGCAGTAGAGCCCTACGCACACATATCAGTGAACACAGAAGTAATATCAGATGTGGGGATGAATGAAATCCAGTAGCTGCTCATTTTAAGCAAATGTGACACAGCATCACTTCTCCACGCTATTGGGGCATAGAGAAGGTAGATAGACCCCCTCGTGGAGGTGACCACAACCGTTTACTGCTGCAACGTGAATCCTTTTATATCTATACACTTAATACCATGGCCCCTCATGGGTTGAATGACTGAGGAATTTGATGTCAAACCCTTTCTATAATTGCTGTTTTTATTTTTAACGATTTGTCCAATTGTACTATATACCTGTGTTTTTGTTTATGCCTTGTTTATATCTTATTTGTTTTTGTATTGCATTTCTGTACCTACTTTTTTAATCTACTTATATTTTTGGTCCTTACATCCAGGCCCTTATTGAGTTATCTTTATGAGGAGTCTACAGACTTACTTTATATTTGTTTAGTCCTATTGTGTTTTTTGGATCTTAAAACATCATTAACCATCTGATTAATGCACAAAAGAGGACAACATGTGCCACAGAGGCTCACAAATCCAGGTCCAGGCACTGTTAATGTCATTATTCTGATCTATTTAACCTATTCTCCTGACAAATTACAGCCCTTCCCCTCTAGATGAGGCGGGTGTGCCTTTGAGCCTGTTTGAGACACAGCTGTTACTGATATTCATTCCTATTTAAACACATACTTCCTGTATAGAGACCATACCTGACGAAGACCCGAAGAGGTTGAAACATTGTACCCAAATACAATTATATACTGGAGCTCTGGAACAGTGTGCGAACTTCCTCTCCGTCCACAGTATCTGCTGTCTCATTGATAGTTTAATTAGTAAATGGGATGATACCTCATTTCTCCTGTGGTTGGGGAGTAATAAGTGAGTCTATGAATAATTCAATGCACAGATGAATATAATGTAATTATATACTGTAATATATACTGTACATTATTTGTTGAGTAACACTTAATGTTTTTTTTTTTCCTTTTTTTTTAAGGTGCCTCTTATGTCTGGCTCTGATGTCACGGTCCTCAGAGGGAAACTCAAGTCTCTGAGGACTACATCTCTTTACGTCGGAGATCTAGCAGTTCTCGTTTATGGCAGGGAGACGCTGTGCAGTTACTGAGAAGCAGTCCGGGGCCCACTAAAGCCTCTATCAGAGTCCAGGGTGAAGAGCTATTCACTTCACCGTGGTGTAGTTTTCTAGCTATCATCTAAAAATACATAACAAAGCCTAGGTGACAGCTAGGAAACTATAACGCGGTGAAGTGAATAGCTCTTCACCCTGGACTCTGTTAGAGCCTTAAGACGTTGAGTCAAAGCCAGCTCTTCACCCTGGACTCTGTTAGAGCCTTAAGACGTTGAGTCAAAGCCACCACTTGATGGTATAAGCTTGATGCTATAAATTGCTATATTAATTACTGTCACTTTCAATATGGAAAAAAGGACATGACACGCACAAGGCTCTCTCTCACACACCTGGAAAAAAGGACATGACACACACAAGGCTCTCGGAATTACTAGCTCTGCTAGTCCCTGAGAGCTATCCCACCTGCTTTTACTCTCTGGTCTCACCTTCTTCCCCCACGTGTTTCAACAGATGCGCTCCAAGAGAGATGAGGCAGCGCTTCCTGCTGCAGGAAGTCGTCAAAGAGGAATGGGTTGTTCCGGCCAAAGAAATGCAGATCCGGTTCAAGTTACCGGCCCATACCATACGCACTATCTCTAGGTTACTTAATAACCACAGAGAGGCGATCCGATTGTGAATTGTTTTTATGAATGAAAGCAAATTAAATTCTGGGGTTTCTCAGCTGCTTTTTTCTCAGGATTCTGGATCCAAAGACAATGGTGTAGTTGAGATGAGGAGGGAGAGGAACATAGTAGGCTACTAATAATCAGACTACCTGAACAAATGTAATCTGTAGGTAAATAATGTAGACAGACATATTGCTGGAACCAGTGCTTAATATATAAATTATTAGGAGCTTATGAACATGTCAGTAACTTGTCTTATTGCATGTCCATCACCAATTGGCTGGCCAGCGGTTGGCCACCTCAGAGGCCAGCACACGGTCCCCAGCTCTTATAAATGGTGATGTCATTCAGCTACTTTTTGATTGCCTCCAGGTCGTCTCCAACCGTGGCGTATATTGCATGAAATCCATTTAAATCTCTTGACCTTACCGGCCGGTGCTTGTTTGTCATTAATGTCTGGGCTGAAGAATCCCTCCTTCTCCCACCACAGATACCAGCTGGACTCCACATACTCTGGACTGTAGGATGAAGGGAAAGGCACCGTTGTGTCTTTCTTTGCCCCGGGAGCAGTTGAACCAGTGTATGCAAGCCTCTCTTTCTCCCTCCATTTCATTCCGTCAGCACTACTGTGTTTATTTGTTAATACGGCCATCTCTTTCTCTCGTCTCCGCTTCAGCTTCTCCGCCCGAGTCCGAAGAGGCTACTACTGTCCTTCTCAAAATTTGAGAAACTAAGAATGAATCCGGTTCTGAAAAAAGAAAGCAAGACTCTGTTGAATAAGAGTCTTGCATGCCAACCTTTTGAAGGATCTTTTGTGTTCAGTGACCTGCAGCATGCCAACATTTTGAAGGATCTTTTGTGTTCTGTGACTTGCAGCGTGATAACGTTTTGAAGGATCTTTTTGTGTTCTGTGTCAATCACATTCATCACTTATCCCACTCTCTCCAACTTAATTTTTTTTGGAGATCCCCTGCCCCCAAAGGATTTTATGGAGATCCACTCCCTCCAAAGAACTTTAATGAACCTGCAGTTCTTTACATGTTGTCTGGGCAGCACATTGGTACCACACCAATACAAAATACACACTGTGCTTTAGAACACAGGTAAACTTCATCAATGTTCAACGATGGAGCTGGATGACAGTTTGTGTAAAATGGCCACTAAAATGCAGCCTCTGTTAGGTAAGATTTCAGGGTGGGATTTGCCCCAAAATATTTCAGGGGGGGATTTTCCCCAAAAGGTAGAGAGAGACATTTTAGATGTTTATTCATTTAACCATATTCAACGATAATATGTATGTATGTATGTATTACAGGATGCAGTGAGTCTGGAAGTATCCAGAGACCCACAGACTGATGTCTCTACATCTTCAAGAGGACAAGTAGCAGTCCCTGTTCTCTTTTCCCCTGGGTTAGTTAAGGTTAGATTATCACTGTAATATAAATATGATTGAATTGGTTATTTACTATTATAATATACATGAACTTTTCTTCCTCCACTCTCTCTCTCTCTCTCTCGCTCTCTCTCTGTCTTGTCCTCCGATCGAAATTTCAGTGTGCTAGACCGGTGTGCTATCCGGTCTAACAAACAAGACTGGAGACAAACAAAGCGAATGATGTCCCTCCTTCATCAAGCCAAAGGCAGAGGATGGCTGGAGGAGCACAAGCCGTTCCATTTACACCCCCTTTTTGTTTTATAAGCCCTAACCCCTGTTATTTTCTGTTCCCTGTGAATTAAAAGAAACAAGTAAAACAAGGTGCTTATGCACATTTAACATGACCTGTTAAGTATGTTAGATTGGCAGGCCATTTTTCTTAACCATTTGTTTCCATCATTCTACCTCAAGGAGGAGCAATCTTTTGGCCACGGCCTCCTTTCCATATTTGTTCTGGAGTCGTTCGTGGACCACAGGGTCGCCTGACCACAGGAGATTGTCGTCTGGGCGAGTCCAAAGGGGTCCTGGGACAGAGGAGGGGGTCAAAAGGAGGGACCGGGCAACTGAAAAATCTCCACTGGCCCTCAGCAGAGCCTTAGTTACACTCTGCACGTCCTTCTTCGATTGCAACAATCGATGTGTTTCTCTCAGATGTTGCACTGCTGTGGATGTTCATCCCTCATTCCACAGTTGTGTTTATACCAATACTGTTGTAACACATAATTGGGTTTTCTTTGTGCATGGTCACATCAGAAGCTACAGGAGGTTCCTTCCCAGTTAGCTTTTAGTTTGACAATGGTGTCATTGGTACTTTGTTATCATTACTAAAGAAAACTACAGAGCCATTCACCATTGAAATGATTGACAGTATGTTTTGGCCATACTTGCAACCCTACATAATTGTGCCCATTTATATATTGCAAAACAGACTCCATTGACAGATATTCTGAACAGTAGTACACGTGCAGTTTCAAGATGCAATTAGGTTTTCTTTGCACTTTATATTTTCAAGTCGCATCCGGAGTCTGGTCATCACTAGACACAAACTCCTTTGCAGTGTCCTCGAATGAAAAAGGAAAGAAAAAAGAGAAGAGAAGGATGGGTATACTGGAGAGGCTAACAGCCTCGAATGTAATCTCCATTTTGCCCACCTTTGGGTAGTATGTGGGTGAAGTGGAGGGCTATATGTCCACTGGGGATGCCAAACTTTTGAAGGATCTTTTGTGTTCTGTCCATCCCCCCAACTGTGTTCCTGCTTGTGAAGTGGAAGAGACATAGACAGGGTGGTAGTGAAGATCCCCCTGACAAACTTTACAGAGAAGACGTCCTTATTTCTGTGCAGAAGAGCGCTTTCCTCCTCTTCGAAGTGTGTGTGCCATCTAGGCGAGAGCTTCTAACCTCTGTAACCCTATATATATATACTGTATGTACATTTTACACTATGCCTGGGGTATGTGCCTTTAAGTATGCCTTGAAGTAGTTGGCGGGCTGCACAGGGGTATGATGGGATATCTTGGTGCGGTGTTTACTTTTTGTTCAGTGAGAGAAGAGTGTGCCACGCATTTTGTACAAGCCGTGATTTCCTTTTATTTTGTTTACGAGTGATACAGAAGATAGAACCCTGGCTGTTCACGTGTTTAACTGGAATATATTTTTTGTTATTAAATCATCAGTTCTCCAGCACGGACTCCTTTTTGTTTTAGAATAGAACAAGTTAAGGATTTACCCTGCAACGAAGTGGAGGAAGGTGGTTATACCTCTCAGGCTACAATACAGGATTGGGACCAGCACTGTTGCTAAGATCGTCTTTGAGACCAGTGTGAGGCACTGTATCAGGCCATGAAAGACCACTTCCTGAAGTTATGTGATTGCTTCAGCTTCAGGTCCAAGGGTTATAATACGGTAAATAGCTTCAGGTACTTCTGGTGCTAAAAAAGATTGCCAAGGATAAGCAGGCTGCAGCGGAGCAGTTCTCTGCTGGTGGAGCAGGAGAATCTGGAGCTAAAGCTCATATGGGAATAAAGTTTGGTGTCAACCTAAAAAAAAAGCACCACTAAGGCATTAAGGCAACTGGGGAAAAAACACCAGGCCCAGAGCCGCTGAAACAAAAACAAAACAAAAAACGGGCTCACATGTGCTCCACCCACCAAGAGATGGACGAGGCAGAGGAGGCCAAGGCCAAGCGGGAAATCTAGACCAATTAGGACTTGCAGAGTGTAACCAAGGCTCTGCTTAGGGCCAGTGGAGATTTTTCGGTTGCCCAGAATGGCGGAACATAGTCCAGAAGTTCCAAACCCGGTGGCAATATCCACATTGCCTTGGCGCATTGGATGGCAAACACATCTCTATCCAGCCTCCAATAAACAGTGGCAGTGTGTTCTGGAACGACAAGGGAACATTCTCTATAATATTGATGGCTCTTGTAGATGGAAACTACAATTTAATTTATGCTAGTTTTGGGGTCCAAGGTAGGGTCCCAGATGCAGGACTGTTTGCCCACTCAGACATGTTAAAAGCTATGGACCGGGGTCTGCAGAACATTCCTGGGCCTGAGCCTTTTGCCAGACTCTGCAATCACGATGCCTTATTATGTTTGTGGGTGATGAGGCATTCCCATTACATTCAGACCTTATGAAGCCATATACTTTCAAGCAGATGGACCACCATCAAAGGGTCTTTAATTGCAGATTGTCTAGAGCACGGAGAGTGGTAGAGAACACTTTTGGAATTCTAGTAAACAGGCTCAGAGTTTTCAGGTCAACCATTTGCTTGGACCCGAACAGGGTAATCACTACCAGTAAGACTCCCTAATCGGGAGATAAGCGACCGTCAGGTGACATGTATACACAAAGAGGGCTGTAAGTGGCATTGGTTCCTGAGTGTAGGGGGACGTGTAGACATAGTGTGTACCGATTTGTGTGATTTTAGGGCAAAATCTGTAGGAGCAGTGTCCAAAAATGTGTTTTGCAAGAATCGGCCTCATGGTGGCGCTAGAAGAGGGGCATGTGAGAAATGAGGGTTGGGGTCTCCGCGTTGCCTTGGTAATCACTATAACCATGACTTCTTTGTGCATACACAACTTCATTTGTGGGAGCAGGTCTGGGGCATATACACATCCATTCTTTGTGACTGGGAAGATGCAGACCACAACAGAGTCGATGGAACATGGATATTGGAAGGGACAGGGACCTTGGGGCCAGTGAACAACCCACCAGTACCTCTAAAATCTCAACGCCACATCCTGTGTGACTATTTTGTGTCACCTGCAGGTAGTGTCCCCTGGCAGGAAACCTGCATTTAGAATTCTTCTTCTTTTTCTATTCTTCATGTATCTTCGTGATATGTCCGGCTCAGTGTCGCAAAGCCACGCCCTTGTCTCTGGTCCCACTTGGAAGAGGCTGGCTTTATCTAAAGTGTTTTTTTTTCTTTCTTTTTTTTGGGTTGGAACTTCATGTATATTTGAACAGGTCAGTTACAGTTTGTTTGAGGTGTGTTTTTATTTGTTTTCCCCATATTGTAGTACGTTGGAGTACAAAAGGACCCCAGTCTCAGTTCATGTGGTGGTGTCCGTGGTGGACCACAAGGAGTCCGTTGACCTGAGGACGATGACATGGAGAGGCCCTTCCCCAACGACCTGTCCCTCCAACAGGCCTTCTCAGATCCAACAGATGACTGCCAACGTTGTGGATAAGTTTGGGTTCAACAATGAGGAGTTCAGTGAGCATGACGAAAATATCAATGCCACGTTTGACAGAATTTCCTAAATAAACTTCCATCTAGATGCTGATGACATTAGTGCCAATGCGGCTGCTTTCGAGGCCTGCTGTAAAGGAGAAGGAGATAAACTATGCAACACAAGCCAAACCCAGGGCTCAACAGCACCAGTGGCGAAAAATAAACAAACCAAAAGATATTGTAAGAAGAGACTTATTTATTCAATACAAAAAATAAACAGAAATGTCCTTTATAAATATTTTTATAACTACGTATTTATTTATAACTAGGCCTACGTATTCTTCCGCTGGTGTCTAATGTCATTTCATATCGGGATTTTTTTCTTCAACTTGATATATTCCTCGTATTCAAGGAATATTCTAAATTAGAATATTCGTTTACCAACCCTAGTGCAGATGTCAGTGGTTTCATTTGCCATCATCTGCTGCACTTTTCACTGATCAATTGATTCTTCCCCAGGGCACAAGTCAGGACCCAGGACCAAGTGGAGCAAGACCTGTCACTGTACGTACAGCCAGATACAAGGAGTATGCAATATCTATCTATCTATCTATCTATCTATCTATCTATCTATCTATCTATCTATCAATCACAAGCTCAAAAAGCATAGGCTATAAACCTTCAAGACATGAGTTGGCCAGTCATTGACGAGTGGAACCGTGTACACAGGCCCCACCGGCATCAGACGCCATTAAGCACCCCGTGTTGGGAGTGATCACCTGCACAGGGCTTACCGTTAAGACCGTTCCTTGGTTGGTTTGCAATGCGCTGGTTTGCAATGAAACACTAACATCCTCTGGTCATAAATGCAGAACCATGCACTTTACAAACATCCATAAGTTGGTTTTCTCAAACCAGAGAGAAAAACATAGTTTTTTGTTGTTTTGTTGTTTTGTTGTTGTCTTTGTCCGGAATTGTTTACAGTAGTGTGTTGTCAATGTCAGGACTGGAGACAGTTAATCGTTACTCTTCTTCCGGCCTTTGAAGAGAAAAAGAGGACAAAGCACATATTTTTGATTCATTAGTCTAAAACGTAAAAAAAAAAAGAATAATAATAAAGTGAATACTGTATATGACATTGTTTATGTCATGTATGATTATTCCATTGCTGTTTGTGTGCATTAGCAGATGTTGTGGACACTTGGTTGGAACTTCATGTAGATTTGTACAGGTCAGTTACAGTTTGTTTGAGGTGTGTTTTTATTTGTTTCCACCATAGTAGGTTGAAGTACAAAAGGACCCTTTAAAGTGTGCTCATCCTGGATGTCAAAGACATTTCCAATAATACAAAACATTTAAATCTCACAACTATTGCCACTAACATGCCCAGTCTAGGACCACACATTGTTCTGTTGTTGATTTAACATGTCATGTTGGACTGTGCAGTACTAAATGTGACAATACTCAGAGCTTTTTATCTAATTTGAAAGATCATATCAGAGAGGGGAGAGAGGTGGTATGTCCTTTCAGAAACTGTGTCAATAGATTTAAAGTTATGTCTTTATTCACATCACATTATGTCAAGGAAACATAAAAACTCATCCGACCGCAGAGGATTTGATGGACTGCTATTGATCAATTATTGTTCAATATTCTTATGTTATACAGCTGCTATAACATTGCTATTTTCTTCTACTTTATTTTCACTTTTCAGTGGGCTGACACAAGTTGTTGTGTTGTTGAAAGTTCACCCTACCAGCCAGTCCTCAACTCATTCTGCTCAAACTGAAATATAAAAGTAAGGAGAACCTTAATTTTTCTGCTGTTCTACTGTCCCACCTGGCAATCCAAGCAACCCCATGTTGTTGCACTCTAAAGGGAGATTGTCATTTTGGTTTAAAAGGAATTCATGCTGAGCAATTTTAACTCTGGCTTATTGTGAAATGTTAATTGACTTATTGTCAACAGTAGGTATACAGTTTTGTCACAGTATGGTTTTGCCAGATATTGTTTTTGTCAGTAGCCATATTGTAATGTTTGTACTGTTTTTCTTTACCAGCCGGGGTTGCTTACAGTCACCAAGAAGGGCGACGAGAGGATGGAGAGTAGCCTTAAGGAGTCCTCGCCAGCACCAGAATGCGGGGAGGCCCCCGCCTCCCGAGAATGCGGGGGTGGTGACCTCCTTGGCTTCCATGGAGAAGGAGGGCGGAGGGAAAGAATAGGTGATTCCCAACGCCAGGCTTCCATGGAGCAGCAATGCAGGCAGCCTGCCCAACCAGCATACGACTCCGGACAGGAGTTCCAGCCAAAGAGACGGGGAAGACCTCCAGGATGACAAAGTGGAGGAAGGCACTATTATTGTCTGCATGATGACAATAATTAATCAACTAGAAAAGAAAATTCCTACGAAATTTTAAGTGTGCCTGCAGCTCGCTAAGTGTGTATTGGCATTTCTAATATTAGCATTTGTAGCATTAGCATTTTAGCATTAGCATTAAATCATTTTAAAGTTAGCATTAGAATTTTTAGCATTGGCATTAGCCGAAGTAGCGGTTAGCATTAGCGGTTAGCCGTTAGGTCTGTCGGACCACCCACCGAGTTCGAGACCAGTAACATGCTGCAAACTGGAGTTATGGAGGTTTAAAGCTCAGCCAACAGGAATACAGAAGGGGTGGGGCTTATCATTACAGCTCATTCCTATTGGCTATCTAAGTACTCACGCCAAGTTTCGAGACGGTACCATGCTGCAAACTGGAGTTATAGCTGTTTAAAGCTGAGCCAATAGGAAGATGGGGCGGGGCTTAATAGTGGGCGTATTCGCCGTTTAAGTCCAGACGCCAAGTTTCAAAACGGTACCATGCTGTGAACTGGAGTTTGGCTGTTTAAAGCACATCGAGTCTGCTCTGATACACACCTTTGAATGAGAGAAGACATCTGTGTTGTTCCATACACTATTCTCCCGTTTCAGGTAAATAGAATATGTGTGAGCATTCACGCCTGCCCAAAAGCGCATTTTCCGACAATACGCTTCAGGATTAGTTTTAAACGCATTCAATCATGCATGTGTGAATGCACCTTAAGTCTGTCCTCTCTCTGCTCATTGCTGCAGGGAGGTAGTAGAATGTCCACCCCATGAAGAGAGACGCCCCGTGCGGGACGGAGATCCAGAGACTGCACCCTGGGTTGGTAAGGAAGACGTGACAGACAAACAAGGCTCAGGCGGTCCAAGGGTTTATTGCCAGTATACCCCACCTTGTGGTGAGGGATCATTTACAGTATGCATGGCGGTAGCGGACACTACCAAAGGTAGGTGTTAGCTTGCCACCATTGGTGACTGGTGAGTGAATATGGGAAGTGTGAGGACGCTGGCGACTACTGTTCGCCACTTCACCTCCCAATGTCTGAATTAATTAAGCATTGTAAAGCGATTTGAGCACTTGGAAAAGCGCTATAAGAATGCAAGTCATTATTATTATAATTAAGAGAAAGGTCAAGTTTATTAAGTATTGACGGTTCAAGTGGTTACATATGGAATCTATGTAAAGGTTGTGTGGGTCCCTGCTTCAACACTCTCCCAACTAGGGGGTCCTTGGCCTGAAAATGTTGAAGACACCTGGTTTAGGGGTCAATTCGCCTGAGGAGGAACAGGACTGAAGGATTCATAAACCAGAGTGTTCAGTGTGCTAGATTGGATTTGACAACTGTAGCATTTTGTAATCTTGATTGTAGATTCCAAGAGATGTGTTCTTATTTCGTAAGCTTTCTTTTTTTTTCAATCAGACTTAAATAACCGGTTCAGTGACCAGCGAGCGGTTCCCGAACCCAGACATAGGGACGACTTTTTAATAGCAGTAAATGAGTTAAGATTTATGTATATTAAAATACTTTTTTCCCCTATTACATCCAGTATTGTATTCCTGTATTATTGTATCATTGTGTTAGTCCCAAATAAGTTAGAGGCAAGTGTGTGTGTATGTGTGTGTTTGTAGTGTTGCCATTTCAGGAGAGGGCCACCTGGACAAAATTTGGCAAAAAGTGCATATTTTAAATTAAAGAGCTCAAGCCCAGCCGAGATCGCTGAGGAACTATTTGAAAAATGAGAAGGGTAAGTGATGTTTTTTGTTTTCACAAGTAGTACTTTGGATACTTTGGTGTGATGCCCACCTCTCTCCACAGACCCATCCACACCGTCATGTCCCAGCCCCCCCGCTGCAGGCACACCATCCTATCAGCCTATCAGAGAAGGCCTCCTCCAGCCAGGTACATACCGTACCACCAGTGGTCGGGAAAAATTGCATGTTTTAAAACTTTTACTTAAAGGCGAACCACCCATTTTCAACATTGAACCATGTCATTAATATACCTTTGAGTTGTTATGTGAGTTGTTCTGTGTTGCGTAGAACTGGAGGATTGATTTGGGGGATTGTATTGCAAAGTGCACCGTGATGATGTCATTTTGTGATCCAACTCTCGATAACTGGTCTGATGACCAGTATGATCCAGTAGTCTGTTAATTTACCCCCAAAAAAGCACAAAGTTAAAAAAGAGAAGTAGAGAAGACCTGTCTGCCAAACAACAAGTGTGTGTGTGTGTGTGTGTGTGTGTGTGTGTGTGTGTGTGTGTGTGTGTGTGTTTTTCTGTCTTAAATACAGCATCAAGGATTGGAGCAAAAACTGGGAGTTTCATGGTCGGTGGCAATGGCTGCCTGTTTGTCATTGGGACGTAATGGGATAAGATGAGGCACATGAGGACCCACAGTTGCACACCTAATGCTTCTTTTAAGTGTGCTCATCCTGGATGTGTGGGTAGCAGGGAAGAAGCAACTAAGATCCAGATGCCACCAGAAATTGGCAACAACTGTGTAGCCAGCTCAGGAACTTATGGACATTTGCAGACCCATTTGCACACAACCGTCAATGGGATGGGGGCTAATTTGTGGCCATCCACCATAAATATCGCGAGAGATCTGCTCCCACAAATGGAGAGACTCGCACAACGAGGACCTGGTTATGCGAGACCCAGTCCGGTTGATGATTGTTACCACGCCGGCCTGCAATACATGGCCTGTGGTTTTTGGAAGAATTTGATTCACAGAACTATGAGTTAGTTGTCAGTTAGTTGTCAACATAAAGATGGCACTTGTGACAACTGCTGATGAAGCTATGAGCTGTGCTGTGAGCCTGGCCCTGGATGGATGTGGATGGAAAACACTGTATTTAGCACATACCTGTACCAGTGATTGCGCTAGGATTTTTAACTGCCGGTCACCGTGACCGGCATGATTAAAATTTACCGGACATCTGAAGAATATACCGGACATAATCATTTTAATGCATACATTACAAGCAGGTGCACAAACAGCCAATAGCAACAGTTAAAGTATTAGGCCTACTGCATAGTTGGGACTGAAAACGAATTGAATGAAAAAGTATAGGCTAAAAAGAAAAAAAAACGCTTCAATCTTGCATAAGGGAATTAATTATATTGGACTAATCGCGCTGTTCGCGCAGGCTGCCTGCATGTGGCACACGCACACTGCTTTCACAACAACGTCTTTCTGTTGCATCATGTTTCATGCCAACAATACAATACCATGTCTTGACTTCAGAATGATGAAAAGTTTGAGAGAGTCATCTGGCCAGCAATTAATCCAATACTCACTGTCGAGTGGTGACAGTGCGTCCATGCGCAAATTGCGCATGTTATGCAACTTTGGGAGAGTTGAAAAGGCTTTGTTCTTCCTACTGTCTCCACTCCATCTCCTCTCCTCATAACTTCAATCAAGTGTATAATGTTTGTTTATGGGTTGATTGCTGACCGTGCGTTCATTCCTTAATTCCCATGGCTTTACATGCTGTGCGTGCATCGCAAACTGACACTGAAATGAGCGAGCGAGAAAGAGAGAGAGAGAACGGGGGAGCGCGCGGGCGAGCGAGCGAGCGAGAGAGAAAGAGCGAGAGAGAGAAAGAGCGAGAGAGAGAGAGAGAGAGAGAGAGAGAGAGAGAGAGAGAGAGACAGGCAGCCTGCGCAGAGGAGCAGACAGCGATAATAATAAATTACCATTGGTTTTTCAATCGGTCAGGATGTCCGGGAGGAATTTTATTTTTCGGTCTTGGCCATAAAAAATCGGTCAAATCCGGCAATTCCCGGTCTAACGCAATCTCTGACCTGTACATAGCCTACTTCTTAGAGATGATGATGATGTTATAATTAAAAAAAGATGTAAGACGCCTCAGGGCCCCTAAAGGGCGAGGTCGCGCCATGTCTTGGCCATCTGGCGTCTTACTTGTCTATATATCCTCTTCACAGAGAGTCTATCCTGGACAGACTGGCCAGAATCCACAGATGGTCTACCCAAACCCGCCCCTGGGTCTTGGTCCCATCGGATCTGAATCTGAATTGGTGTCATCACATTTCGACGTTGGTTGTAAAATAAAATATTGGTGTCTGGTTGACAGTCTGGTTTACTACGTGGTGTTCATTATACAGCACTGTATATACTGTAGTACTGCAGTAACACCCTGAAGAAGGCGTTTGCCGAAAAGCGTTTTAATGTTCTAGCCCGTGAATCAATAAAGGCCTTTTATTTCTAAATCCACCTGAGTGCCTGGACGTGGATTTTTGTGCCTCTGTGGCACATTTTGTCCTCCTTTTTTGCTCACTGTATAAGCTGTGTTTTCTCCAACTTTTGTACTGTTTTAGCATTTGGTATACAGGGGGGTCTTCAACAGGGGTTCGGGACCCCTAGGGCAGTGTTTCTGAAACTTTCACATTTCAAGGTCTCCTCTTAACTCTGACAGTGTACAAATGGAACCAAATGGACCCGTTAGGGTTCATTTGGTTCCATTTGTATACTGTCAGAGTTAAAGACTTGTATGGGTCCATTTAGACCCCCATAAAGGAACCCACAAAGTCCCAGGAATCCACTTTGAGAACCACTGCCCTAGGGGGTCCTCAGAGTTACTACAGGGGGGCCACCAAATCTTTGTTTGATGTGATCATATTCTTTTTTTTTTCCTATGCATCCCTATTCTGAGTGGGACATTTGCCAAAACATATGCAATGTTGTGAGCTTGTAGATCGATTATTTCTGGCAAAGAGGTTTGGTGTAGAGTGAAAATAAGAGCAGACTAAATATTGGTAATACACTGATGACAGTGCTGTCAAACAAAACATTTTTTAATCTGCAACACAATTGTATACAATATATAGCAGGGGTCCCATTCATCTCTGTCTCAGTAAAGGGGTCCTTGGCCTGAAAACGTTGAAGACCCCTGAGGTAGACACTTTTAGCTAGGCACACCTTTCCCGCTCACTGGCCTATCTCTCTTGTAGTCATGCTGCACAGCCAAACGATCAGAGATCTTTGCCTACTGATAAACATCAGGTAAAAAACATGGAAACTATTCAGAAAAGTGAAGAATGTGTATTACAGAGCCAATGCTAGGACCGAATTAAGGTGATCATTTTGTCTTCATTACGATCAATATTGCCCATACGTTGCATTTAGATTCCCCCAGGTCATCAGGCTAGGCGGAGATCACTAATCGCAATACCTGAAGCAAGTAAGTGTGTGCTTAAAGAATAAAAATCCCCCCACACGGTCGTGGCGTTCTTGTGTGCCTCTGTTGAGTCACATCAGAAGCCAGACTAAAGAGTCCATAAATATTATATATTCAATCTCCATAACCTCAATTTAGTTAGGCAGTAGGCAGAGCTTGTAGATCCACTATTTGTGTAGGTGCAATGCTTGTTTTAACCACTTTCCACCCAGTTAAAGCTTGCTTTAAGCCAAGAGGCTTGCTAGAGGCATGAAACCATGAAGCTTCCATAGGAATGCATTGGATGACACCCTCCCCCCCTTGTCCCCCAAGGAGAGTGACAGGGCATATGACTTTACTGTGTGTAGGGAGCCTTAGAATGACAATAAAAAGGCTTAAGGTTTAAGGAAAAAAATATAAATATTGGTCCTTGTTCATGACTGGTGTATGTTTTTTATCAGCTGTAGTTTTTGGTCATAGAACACTAAGCTTTTTTTTTCTATCTCTTGAAGAATTAAGAAGTCTAGAATGACAGATGAACTGAACTACTGTATTGAGTTACAGTAGTTGCTGTTTATTTCACAGAGAAGCAATCCATGGACATAATGATTAGCTGAAGCTTGACATTGTCTTTTTCATCCACAGTAGTTTCCCCACATTTCATCTAGAACAGTAGTTCTCAACCTTTTCAGGCCACGACCCCCTAAAATAATCTTTTCTTTTTTTTGGTTCTTTATTGATCCTGAGCGGACGTGTGAGCTTGTAGATCTGCTATTTTTAGTATGGAGACTTGGTGTAGGCACCCTCTTTCAAAGCCCTTGTTGAAGACCACTGGTTTAAATAACAGTCAAAACTGGTCCTGTTTTAGCTCTGGTCCATAGCGTTAGAAAGGAGTTCCACTAATCTCCATCCGGTAGAATATTTTTTCATTTTGCCCTAGAAATGTATTTTAGGTGTGAGGTGGGGGGCCCAGACTGCGTCCACCACGTACAGTAAACTTTCAACTGGCCACAGCCACCTTTGTTTTCGTGAGCAGTGAAACAGTATGTTATTTTTTTATTTTTTTCCTGCAGGCGCAACTGATGGTTACTGACACTAACTCCTTCTAACACTATGAATCAGTTAGTTCTGCCTCTGCTCCTCCCTGGACTTTCGGTAACCAACTGACCAAGTCTGTCCTCTGCAAACAACTGAACCTGAGTTGTGATTTTCTCCAGGCTTTTATAAGCCAAGCCCTGATGAGTTGATTGGACGCTGCTGTGTCCAATCAACTCACTGTGTGAAGCTCACTGGAGGGGGGAGGAGGGAGCTGGTTAACCAATTATTTTATACTTTTATTATTTTATACTTTTAGCACCACAGATGTAGATTTTTGGGGGATTTAGAAGACATTTTTAGTAACGCACGCACGCACACAGCATTTAATATAGTCTCATTGAAGGTCATTTGAAAACAGGACAGGTGATGGATGGGACATATTGGCTGGCAGGTGTTGATGGTGATGATAAGAGGACATATTATTTCATGTGGGTTCATCTTGATAAGAGGACAATCTTTTCACTAAAACACCTTATTTAAACCAACTGTAGCAGCACCTGCCTTCATGACTCTAAATACACCCAATGTTTACTTACTCATCTACACAGTAAAACAAAAAGAAGAAAAAAAAGAAAAAAACATTTATCTGTAAACAGAGTGTAACTTTTTTTTTTTCTTCTTATTTTTTTCAAGATTTGTTTTCGGGGGTTTTATGCCCTTATTGATAGGACAGTAGACTGACAGGAAATGGGGAGAGAGATGCGGCGTGACACGCAGCAAAGGTCGTCAGGTTCGGGATTCGAACCCGTGAGACGATGCATCAGAGCCTATGTGGTATTTTCCTGGAACGCTAGGCCAGTGGGTGCCCCAGTGTACATTTTTCAATCGATCAAAAGCTTTGTTTGTATAATCTTTCACTGGAATATTTTTGGTACTAAAATCATTCCCCAAAAACAAACAAACAAAAAAAGATGCCAAGAACAGCAGGCACCAGGAATGTCATTATGTATGTATTTTAAAGTTAATGTTTCTGACAATGATGTGGTTGTATTCCTTTTTTGAGCTGCACCTACCGCTCAAACATTTGACAGAGCGTGTATGTCTGTCTGTCCATAATGTTTGTCCATATGTATGTATGAGTATGGCCTCAACAGCTGCAATACAGCTAGGTGACCTATACCTTCAAGTGGTGCTGTTGAGCTTCCCTGGGTGGGATAAAATAAAAGAAAGTTTACACCCCTTTTCTCCCCAACTTAGCCGCTACGCCCCAATTGACACCTCTCCACAGTGTGTCACTGCTGTTGTATGCTACTGACTACCTGCCAGTGAGGAGCTCCCACCAATATGCCGACGGGACGGTATGCAGACGACCTAAACCTAACCTCAGCAAAACTAAAACTGGTGAGTAGCTAACCTGCCGACGCTTGTGAGTAGCTAACCTGCCGACGCTGGTGAGTGGCTAAACTGCCGACGCTGGTGAGTGGCTAACCTGCCGACGCTGGTGAGTAGCTAACCTGCAAACGCTGGTTGAGTAGCTAACCTGCCGACAGTCACCCTACCTATCCCACCAGGAGGACGTAGAGCCATCGTCCTACTGTACTACTCCCGACTAACACTCTCTGCTGACAGGCTCCGCCCCCCACCCATAGGAATACACACAGTGACAATTATCCTCCTCCTCCCCTCCGGGCCGGCTTCCCTCCCACAAACACAGGGATAATTGTGTTCGTACCAGAAGCTCGGCAAAGCCAGACGCACCATGGTGCATCCGTACAAACAACCTCCACGGTGGTGCTAGTCATCTGAAATAGTTTGTCTTTAGTCTAGTCTTTTTTGGTCAAGGCTTTACGTCAGTTCGTAAGAGTAAAGAGATCATGATGTCTTAGGCCTAGGCCAGACGGAGCTGGATATTTCATATATCCCGGTTTTTCAGATATCCACATAGAAAAATATCGACAAAGATATCTAGGTCTAAAATAATCTCCCAGAGTCCCCAGACCTCCACTAGGGGGACAAGCGCACACACAGTGAAGTCTTCAGAGATATCCGGGTTCCATGCCTACACGGATCCAGTGAATCGGATATTTTTCAATGTCTCCACTTATTTATCCGGTTAAAAAAAAAATATCCAGCTTCGCAGCCAAAATATCCAGCTTTGTGTGCTGCAAGCCCCAACCGCACAAAAAAAATGTCTAGCAAATGTCTAGCTTCAGAAATATCCAGCTCCGTCTAGCCGGCACCTTAGTCTAGTCTTTATCGACGAAATAACCTGGACAATATTCCTCACAATGTATAGGTCTCAAATCAAAATGATCACAACTATACTAGAGGGAGAGTGTTTAATAGGTCTTTAGCCCTGTGGCCTGTTGGTTGGCTGCCATTCTTTCATTCTTTCATCAGTCCATGTGAGTGAACCGTGCATCCCAGAGCTGCCTGCTATACTCAGCGTAATGACTCACTAATGAACACATTTACATGCGCTAATGATCTGACTGCAGGGACGCACGCACACACACACACACACACACACACACACACACACACACACACACACAATGCACGCACGCGCTCACGCACACACACACACACACACACACACACACACACACACACACACGCGCGCACACGCACACACACACACACACCACCAGTATAACAGAATTAGAACAATCGATACAATGATAATTGTCTGTCGCTGAAAGATTGTGTGTCGTCAAACAACACATTTACTTAAAAATCACAAAATCTAAGACACACAAGTGCTAGAGAACCCTTTATAACGCTACCTGGAGGCCGACTTATGTAAAAACCTTTTGGATATTACTCCTTCAGATTCTATCCAAATTTCACGCAAATCGGTACACATGATCTATATAGTCATGTGGGACAGACAGATCTGTTTGATTTCTCATATTCCATCCTGGTTGGCTAAGATTGACATCTAAAATTTGCAGTTGTGGCCCATTTTGAACAAAATGCCACAAATCATGAACACAGCATCAGAGCTGTCTGGGAAAAATGCAAGGCCCTGTGCGAAGTGGTCCCCGTTCACATCAAGCTCTGACATCACTGTGATGTCAGGGGAACCAAATCCCTTTTATGCCCATATATGGAGATCCCTGTGATGCCAGGGGAACCAAATCCCTTTTATGCCCATATATGGAGATATAGAAATCCCTGTGATGCCAGGGAAACCAAATCCCTTCATGCCCATATATGGAGATCCCTGATGTCATCAATATTAAGCCCATATCTGTGAATATCTAAGGGTACCAGGGGTCTCCATATATGGGTAACTGGTCCGATATACATCACTGGCCAGATGGCCAATACATGGCATGACCTCGCCCTACTGGTATATTCTACTGTGCATCTTTTCACAAAATGTGGATGTGTACTTTTTGTACTGCCCATAATATGATTTGTGCGTGATTTAAGCGAGCCCACGCAGTTTCTCTGGGAACTGCATTTCTAGTTTCATTAACACATCGGGTGCCCCTGGATTGCCCCATTTATCCCCTCTCGCTGCCCAGGCCCACCACCATTGTATTGAATCCGGCCCTGCTGCGTCAATGCATGCGTCATGACGTCACTTGGTCACATGAGCGCAGACAGGATGTTGTTGTGTAACCTTCTGTATGGGCTAGTGTTGATCATAACTTTTCATTGCCGATCAAAATTTTGACATTTTGCCGCACCCCGCCACAGTTTTAGCCATAAAACAAACATCAGAGATAAAGGGTGTTAAAGATGGGGAAATGCATTGGAGTATATGGAGAAAAACGGCCGTGCGATGCTCTCAGCGTCGACTCGAAGCGACTAGCGGCTAATGGGCTACATCCATGCGTAGCCCCAACCTAACGGTGAGATTGAAAGTTAATACTGTAAATACAGTAAACACGTCAACGCGTCGTGGGCCTCCAGAGACATCAAATAGATTGGCGATTAGACAACTCGTGGGCATCACATGAGTTAAAGGAGTAGTTCACCCCCAAAATGACTTTTTTTCTATTGATTACTCATGCCATGGAGAGTAGAGTTCAATAAAATTTGATTCGAATGGGGGTACATTTATTGTTATCACATTTTTGTCCTAGGAATGCGACAAAAAACTAAAAATATTATTTAACTCTAGTCTCCATGGTGTGACTAATCAATAGAAAAAAGTCATTTTGGGGGTGAACTACTCCTTTAAGCGTTCCGCGAAGCTTGGCCAATGTGACCCTGGGCGGCGCAGGACAAACGCACAAAACCAGATGTAGGAGTGTTTAGCTCCTTACAGGAGCACCGCTCAAAAGGTATAATTATATTATTTTCCACGATTGGCTACTCTACATTATGACGTTGTCATCCATGGACATCACAGCATAATCATCATCACAGTGGTGTAATGTTCATTTAAAATGAATTGTCAAACAAGCACATTGTCATTCACCATCTGTGTTTCAGAGAACTTTGTTGTTAGATTGTACTGATTTTTACAGTGGTGTTCCTGTGTGAAATGTTTCGTTATACGGTACATCTGAAAGGAGGACCACCAATTAAGTACTTCCAGGCTGCTGTGGTAGTGGAGCACAAGCTGTACTGCTTTGGAGGAGACCACAACCAGAACAACCAGGATCAGATTGAAGTGCACATCTTCAACACAGTGCCTCTGCGCTGGAGGAAGTTGCCCCCAGTGACAACTGGAAGAGGTGAAAGTCCCCTTGAAGTTCCCTCCAGGTCCTGGGGCCACACTGCTGTATTGGCACAAGATGTCGTCTACATCTGGGGAGGAGTGTGCAGGGAGGTGTACTACAATGTGCTTTATGCGTTTGAGGTGGACACCCACAGATGGTTCAAGCCCATGATTTCTGGAACTGTTCCGGAGGGAAGGTACAACCACTCTGCCTATGTCTTAGGGAAGGTCATGTATGTCTATGGAGGATTGACCAAGAATAGATGCAATAATGAGATCTACAAGTTGGACACCACCGTGAAGGTCTGGTCTTTAATTAACACAGGAGGACCTGTTTCACAATGTCACTCTGCCACCATCATCGGGACAAAGATGTTTGCATTTGGGGGCTGGGGGCTCCAGTACATCAGTGTGTTTGACACAGAGACTAACTGCTGGCTGAGCACACCTTCTGCACAGCTTCGTCCAGAAGGAAGCTATTTTCATTCAGCCTTTAGCTACAATGGAGAGCTGTACACATTCTGTGGGATCAAAGGGGGCCAGACCGTCAATGATCTGTGGAAATTCAATCCAGACACTTTCACCTGGAAGAAGGTTGAGCCCAAGGGGAAAGATGTGTGTCCAATGTATAGGATGTGTTGTTGCATGGTGGGAGATCGTATCTTCCTCTTTGCAGGTTACCACTTACCTTCTGATGACCTGTTCATCTTAGACTTGAGTCCTAGCCTGAAGATGTTATGCAAGCTAGCAGTTATACAGTACCGCCTGGAGCTTTCAGAACTCCCACACGACATCAGGTGGGAATTGGCAGCCATGACTACCAACAGCTAAACAAACACACAAACTAAGTAAAAAATAAGTTTGCCGTGCTAACCGCTCCAACATAATTATGGCTGTATCTGTTTGTATGTATTTATGACCCACATGATGGAAAATAATAAAAACTAGACAAGACTAAATAATTAGTCTAGTCTCATCTGTCTGTCTGTCCGCCCGTCCGTCCATTATTTCTGGAGCTATTCTCGCAAACCATTGAACCAAATGTCTTGTGGCCACCACTTGTAGGACAGAGCTTTATCTCAACAATTTCTCTTTTTTTAGCGTTCAGTTTTTTTTTTTTTTTTTGTGCATTTGCTTTAATTTGATAATGGACGACAGGGCTCAGAAACCCCTTTTTTTAACAAGATAAGCAATACACAATGTAGAAATACTCTGCTAAAATATATGCCGATATACAAACTCACTATGTGTCCCGGCGCAACACACTGTCAGACAGTCAAGACAAGAGGCGATCAATCAATTAATACAGTACTATTCTTAATATAAAGCCAGTTAACACATTGCACCTTAAATACTTTTGTCATCTTCATTTAATCTTGGTGGTCAGCCGCAAACTCAGCACTGGCCAATAACAAAGACACCAGTTTTTTCAGAAATGTCTTTCAACTAAATATTAGAAATAAGTATTATCAATCAAAATTAACGAGCTCCATCCCTGCACGTCACACTCTGTTGGAGGGGAAAACATACCAAAACACATATAGGGTTAAATCTGTCTTTTATCATACCCCTTTATACCTGCTTTATTCCATTTTTTTTCATAGCTGTTGCTAGATTTCGGCTGCCCCTGTTGCTATAGATTTCGCAGGCCCTCTCATAACTAACAGAGTAGATAGACTTTATACTAGTGCGGTTATTTCTTCAGCTTCAAAGTTAGTATTTTTTTATTGGTTTGTGTTTACACAACGTCCTGAGACCAACCAAACCGTTGTTTTGACCTCACAGGCACCCTTACTTGTCAAACCGACCCCTCCCTCCCCTCCCTTTCTAGCCTCTCCTCTCCCTGCTCTGGTGCAGAGCAGAAGCCGTTTGACAAGTAAGGTTGCCTGTGAGGTCAAAACAGCGGTGGATGACTCCTTTAACCACATTGTAATTTAGGTACTCTTGTTGCACATTTTTTATGCCTTTTTTTCTCCCCATTTTTGAGGACGTAGAGCTTTCTTTCTACTTTCCCCTCCCAACACTTCCCGCGGACATGATGTCTGTTCGAAAAAAACGAGATTTCCCCATAGTGAATGCAAACCATATTTAAAGGAGCCTCCCTTACTGAGCGAGAGCTCTGATTGGATTATACAGTGTGATGTAATGATCGGCATATCTGTGAATGAGGAGTAGGAAAGGATCTGACTGACAGCTGATTACAGCTGAGGCGGGCGAGACTCGCGTGTCCTGCATAAACTAAAGCTATGCTTCATTATTAACACGATTACCCACTTATAATCAGGAATTGAATCATGTGGCGACCAAATGATTAACCAAAAGATCAATCGCCTGGGAATTAATCGTTAATTGAATTGATTCTTGTTTTTGTGTTGTGAGATTAATTATACAACTGGTAAGAACATACCATCATGTACTTTATTGTCTATTAACAAAATGCTATGGTCTATGTTATGGCCTAAATTAATCGCATAGATTAATCGAATAAACAATCTAGAGATCAATCAATTACAAACAGAATGCCCATTCAAAGTGAAAAGATTGCAAATCAAAAGTGAAATGTAAATAATGTGATATGCAATATCTCTATTGTAGCTGGTGTTTAATAATTTCAGGGACATGGGACACTAAGGGCTCATCATTATCTGCGTATCTGCATCACTCTCTGCCACCTCCAGTCATTACACACAGTCCATTTATCACCCCCTGGTGCCAGTGGTGTAAAGTAACCATGTACTGTACTATAGGCCTTCTTAAGTACAATTTTGAGGTATTTGTACTTTACTTGAGAAGGCTATTTCCAGTTTTCAGTGCTTTTACTTCTACTCCACTACATCTCAGAGTTTCACTCCACTATAATTATTAGAAAACTTTACTTTGTAGATTTTGATTTTGACAAAACATACATTACCCACTTCAACCCTATATCCATTTCGGCCATTTGAAAATAGCAGATCTACAAGCTTGCAATGCATCACGATGCGATGCATTGTGAGCTTGTAGATCTGCTATTTTCAAAAGATTTTTAGACATTTGAAAACTTGTGAAACGGGACCGTCTGCATAACATGTACTTTCTACGTTTGCTACTTTAAGTAAATCTTTATAGCAACTTTTGTACTTTTACTCAAGTAAATTCTGAACACCGGACATCTACTTGTAACAGTACTTCTTCATTGCTCTTTGATACTTTTACTTAAGCAAATAATGTGAGTAGTTGATTCCACCACTCCCTGGTTCTGAATGAGGATGGCCGTCTTTATAGCCAGGCAATAGGATCTATACACAGCAGCTATATTAAAGAAACTGGGCCTTACTTCCTTCCTTCCTTCATTATCAATGATTCTAATGAAGGCTCTGTTCCATTTTGTTTAATTTCGAGGACCCCCATAACTAATGAGAGTGTACAAATAGAACCCTTACATGTCCACTCTCAAGGTTTACACAATGAGGGTCCCTGGACCACACTTTGAGACACACTGGGTGTAGCAGAGTGTTTCCAGTGAGACAACATGCACAATATCAGCACCCTGACTTTAATTCATTTTATGTTATTTCCTGGATTAATGAAGAATCAAGTGCTTGAAATGCCACCTGAGTTGTTGAGTGTTGTTGAATGTTCAGATTGGATGGATTTTGATTGCAATCAAATTGCAATCAAAATCCAATGTGCTCTGCTCCCTAAATAACAAAATCCCCTGCACTGATGTGACTGCGTCAGAGATACCAGAGATAAGAGACGCCAGAGATAAGTTTATATCTTGAAGTGCAAAGTCTGTGGGGAAAATAGCATCATGCTCAGATAGCATCAGACCACACCTAATGTTCAGACCAATACTCCTACTGACTCCTCATGACTCCTATGGACTCTGTTTATTTGTTTTGCCACTCAGTATGCGTTCCTACACAACTATAGGGCCCTCAGAGTTACAGGTCTGTCAGGGATGTGATGATTTCAAAGTAGATTTTTGCAAACAGTAGGCGAAATCCCTGTAAAAATGGAAATGCCTTTACTTCCTGGTGTATTACGTTGTCCATTTAACTTTCCAGTGTGAGTGAACAAAGCTTGTCATCCAGTGACAGTGATGGATAACATATTATCCGGCCTATAATATAACATCAATTGCATGAAACCAGCCAAGGCATACAAATCGTTGGGTGCAGTGCCTGCTGGCAAAACCGTGAACATAATGTAGACTACTGTATTGTACTTGAAAGGCGAGTAACTGTAAAGGAAGAAGTACTTTTTTTTTTACTTACTGTATGTACATATACTTCACTTTAGAAATAGGGCTAGACCTACTCTATTACAAGTAAAAGTCCTGTTATTCAAAAGTAAAAGTATAAAAGTACATAACAGTGTACCATTTCACTTTTTTTCCCCCAAGTAACTAGTAGCCTAACTGAAGTTGTCAAATAAGTTTAATATTTGCCTCTGATACGTAGTGGAGAAGTATGAAAGCACTGAAAAAATGGCATACGCAAGTTTAAGTAAAGCCCCACAATTGTACTTAAAGGTCCAGTTCACCCATTTTCAACACATCTTCATGATACTGTATTTCCTCCTCACTAATAATGTTCATTATAAGATGGTACCATTTCAATGGTGGCATTGACCAGGCCTGCAAGACACATTTTTGAACAGAGTAGATTTGTGGAGTTTGACTTTCATCACTCTTTATTAACATAAAAAGGGCTAAAGGTAGGCCTAGAGAAATTGATTTGATGACTGGAGCAATAAAAGAGACATCTTTAACAATAACCACTATTAAAAGTTAAGAGAGAGAGAAGAGAGAGAGAGAGAGAGAGAGAGAGAGAGAGAGAGAGAGAGAGAGAGAGACCCCAAATAAAATGTATCAAATACTGCCATGGTGATTGGGTTAGGGTTAGGGTTAGGGTTAGGGTTGAAAATGGGAGAAGTGCTCCTTTAAGTAATGGTACTCGAGTAAAATGTACTTCTTTCCACCGCCACCAAAACGGAGGAGCCGGGCCGGGCCCCGCGGCCTCGATCAATCTATTTCAGTCAATGCTGCGGCCATGTATATTAGCAATGCAAATCGACCATAATCGGGGATATTAGCAATTCAAATAGCGGCGGCGTGGCTCGGCAGCGGAGCTCTGTGTGTGTGTAATGGTGTGATCCAGCAAGCGCTCCGCGGGCTCATCGCTCTCTGTCGTCTCTAACCCCACTTATAGATACCCCCCCCCCCCCCCACACACACACACACACACACACACACACACACACACACGCACACACACACACACACACACACACACACACACACACACACACACACACACACACTTACAGAAACATCAGTCCCACGGATGGCACCAAGTCATCAATGCCGGATGGAAACCGTGTACGTCCAAAACCGTTCGTTTATTTATTTATACTTTAAAGAACACACTTATAGTGGAATCGTGATAGCCCAATCTGCAAGCTCACAGACATATTTAAATGCATTTGTTTTTTTACAATTCCCCCTTCGACATACCATAGCGTCATGTCCAGGGGTACAGAAACAGCATCATGGCTCCAAGGCTTACGTACTTACAGTACTTTATACAATTTACAATTTAAGCATTCAGCAGACACGCTTTATCCAGTGACTTACAGAAGCGCGCAGCGCGGCACCGAGTGCTGCGCTGCACACTTGTAGATCTGCTATTTTCTTTTTTGTTTTTTTCTGGAAATTTGTGCAAATCTTTGAATATATAATTTTCAAAGCAAACCTTGTAACTCAAATCTTTGCTACTGGGGTGTCCCTGGAACAACATATTTTGAGATGGCTGGGTCCGTGGCCAAATACCTGTACTTTTGCGGGTCCCTTTTTAATAGCAGATCTACAAGCTCGCAGCACGCTGTGAACTTGTATGTATGCTATTTTCAAATAGTTAAAGCATAAAATAAGGGTTAGGCTTGTCATGGAGATACAAGGTTTCTACCGTTGCATCTGGTTTCTACGATGACATGCATCATCGCTGGCGGACGGCGCCAGATCAGTCTCCTGACAGCGCCGCTTCGCAAATGGATTGCGGTCAGGGACGGATGATTTAAGCCCGGGAACGCTAATTCTCTGCCACAGCGTTTTCATTATGCTGTCATATTGTACTAGCACAGCAAAGAGTTAAAACACAAAATAACACATAATAATGCATTCCCAGTCTAAATGGGTTAAACCCCCTCCCCTTATGAAGAACATTCATGGGGGGCCAGCAGTGAATCCTTGTACCCAGTGCCCAGAATTTGGTGTGACACCCCTGCTGATGTCCACTAATGAGACATACATACAAACTTGGAGAGGAGTTGAGGGGAGGGGAGGGTGTTTCACTGGTTGTTTGTACAAGGGAGAAATGATACAGGCATTTCTTGTTTAAGTCGTCCTCAACACCCTACGTTGTCTGTGGTGTTGTCGGCCAATTTGCAAAACACCCACCTTCCTGTGACAGCTACGGTGCGGTACAGCTGCCATCTAACGCTAAATGAAAAAAGACTCACTAAAATAAACAAGAGAAGGTCTAATTAATGCCATAAATAGATTGTGGGCAGGGCTGACACCACCCAACGCACCAACCACCGAAATTGTGATAACTGTGTATGAAGCTTGGCCACCGGACCCACCCGAGTTACCGTGAGTTAGTGGTGGGCAAAACCGTTGATTTCAGTGAACTAATCATTTCGTTCACGTTCATGGCAATGATCAGTTCAGTGGTGCTTCCCTGACGGGTCGTGCAAAGACCCAAATGTCTCGCACTGCTGCCTCGCTGCCGCCGCAACAGCCTGACGATAATTAGCTCTCCGTTGTCATCATTATTTCTTTCAGAGTTAAATGATGAGGCGCTAAGTTCACCAACGGACGACAATAGACCTTATTCACACCGCGGCCATCTTGGATCACATGACTTCCTGGGATAGCAGCCTGCATTACAAACCATTGTGAACAATGGAGTGATGGTCCCAAAATATGAGTTCTATTCAACCAATTTCTTACCAAATTGACAAATGGGCAGATGACAACATCAACATCCCCAAAATGATTAAATAGAAGGGCTACAGTAGACTGATTACATCCATGGTAACGATACAAAGACTTGCTATCTGTGCAGTGCTGGCTCCAGTCCACCATCATATTAATTATTTGTTGTTAGATTGTTCCTGATTAATATGCAAAAATCACAAACAGTAATATTAACTATATGATGGCAGAGCAAGCACTAGTCTGCACAGACACTGTAAGTCTTTGTACAGAGTACCAGTGTAACCTAACTACCATGAATATTGTGGATGTACCCTTCTATTAATTTTTTTTGGAAATGTTATCTGCCCATTTGTCGATTTGGTCAAAAGAAAATGGTTGAATAGAACTCATATTTTGGGACCATCGCTCCATTGTTCACAATGGTTTGTAATGCAGGCTGCTATCCCAGGAAGTCATGTGATCCAAGATGGCCGCGGTGTGAATAAGGTCTATTACAGTCCATTCACTCCATTGATCATTGGGAAGGAGGATGGACCCCGCAGGCATCATCAACTTCATTTATTTCAATGTGGCGTACTAACTGGTCACTACCTGTCTTTTGTCCAGGAACAACAAACACAATGACATTAACACAACAAAACCATAGATCGTATTTCGATTCAAATTGCAAATGAATGTACGCTGAGCTCACTCCGCTACGCTGTCTGAGTGTGCCGTCCTGTGTACGCAGACTGCGTGAAATCCTCAACCCACCAGGGTTCCGTTAAGTTCTTGTAAAGGAGCGCTTGTTTCCGGTGGAGATGACGGAGGCGCGCCGTCTCAGGTGACCATGAGGCACGTGAGACACCGCCGAACGAGCGGTAGCGAGCGAGTCGCAGTGTCGAGCGTTGCGACGGACGCATGAGCCGACTCAGCGCCGCTACCGAGTTATGTGCCGTTATGGACAGAATAGTAAATCTTCGCCCCCCCCCCGAATTTCGGCACCTCCGCGCGGTCCAAGTGGATACAATGGAGCGTCCCCTACCTCCGGTTCAGCCAATCAGAAGCTTCCGCGGGGCGGATCTTAACTGTATACCGGTGGGTATTAGATACACACGTGGAGACTTGGGTTCAAGTGAGGAGAGAGGACAGAGCAGAAGGACCTCAGACGATGTGATAAACTGAAGGAAGAATTGCTTTTCAGTCACATTATTGTTGGCCATTATACCGTAATTGTGACAAATGTGACAAAGTGGCCAAGTTGCTCTCCATTACGTTATGCTTCATTCATCCATACATAATTTATCTGTCTAAGATTCCAAATGTGATTCTGCTATGAGTGCTATCTCTTATATTATCTCTCGTCATACATAGGAATTCAGGTGGCTTTTCAATCGTCACTGTCCGGCGGAAACCTTTTATGTCCATATTTCAACTTTGAATGTTCTTTTCTTCCGTGCCCTACTTTCTTATATAACAGTGTCGCTCAACAGTAGTGAAACTATCTGTAATAGTCGTACAATAAATGTACGAAATCTCTGTATGTCAGTCGGTCAGTAGTTTTTATTTCGAGAACCGACCATCCGTCCGCCCGCCCGACTGGCTTCAATCTCAGCACGTGTGTCACAAGCGGCACGTACTGCAGGTGAAGACCCATCCTTGCTGCGGTTGTATTCGGACAAAGCTGACTTAATTTACGGTCTGTAGATACCAATGGCATGACTTTGTCCATATTTTTGCGGTCTACAATTGGAACACTTTTTTTTTCTATTTCCTGAAAAGTAAACGTTTTGGACATACAAGGTTTCCTCCCTGCAGCGAGGAAGTGCAAGGTGCATTACACCCATCTCTCACTACTCCATGGGACATTACACTGCTGTCAGGGGGATTATCTCCCACAGGTTCCAGATAATGGTTCAATCTCAACATTTCATGCACTCAGACCTGATCCAAAAGGACGGCGAATCGTTTTGAACTTGGGGCGTTTAAAAAATATATATGACTTCATAAATGAACAAATCGTTCACAAGTCACAGGTGACTGTCCCCAGGACAGTCCCTGAAAGACATTCACTCACTTTTACATTTTCATTAAAGCCACCAGTCTGAGATCAACGTCATTCAGGATGACACTGGGCTGGAGGCTCTGGTCTGGTGGAAGAAGTTATATGAATGTTTAATTTTTGTAAAAGACTACTCTGTTATAAGGTGTGTGTGTATTCAACATCTTACTTGAGCCGTATAAAAGTAGCCTTTTGGGATAAAAAGAAAAAGAAAATACTACAAAAGTAAAATCCCTATCCCTAACCGCACGCGTAGCCACACAGTCGGAGTAATGAGACTGACGTGTGCCCCCCTGTAGATTAGCTATTTTAGAATAAACAAAGTATAAAGTAGGGCTTAATTGGTTTTGTAATAGGCCTATACATCTACAAAGTAGAAAGCTAGTGGAGTAAAACGTATAATACTTTTTATAAAGTAATGGCATACTCAAATCAATAAAAAAAAATAAAAAAAAATAAAACACTTATAGCCTATAGCGCCCAAAGTTATATACGGTAGTACCCAAAGTTGCTTTACAAAACAAACATGAAGAGAAAAAACAAAAAAAAGTTAAAGGGCTAAAAATGTTGCAAAGGCTAAAACAAAAACTAAGACTAAATCGTTGAAAGGGAGATTTGAATTGAGTTAGGTGGGGAAAGCGAGTCTGAAAAGGTAAGTATTGAGGGAGGCTACAGTACTTGGGAAAACGTGCTTACTTTCAACTGGCTGGAGGGAGAGACAGCGTAGTTGTACTGTCTGCATTGCCGCCAGCAATAAGTGACTCTTAGACAGATAAAACGTATTTAAGTGAATGTATTAACAGGATAGAGTTACATGTCTGCTGGACAGCCTTTGCCACAGGCCAGCATAATGCAGCCAGCACTGTTTTCAGCCTGGCCTCAGGAGGACTCTCATGTTACAGTCGGGCACCGCAGGCCTATTGCTTCCTAATTGACATTGTTTCCTAGTGCAGTGTCATGGTTGTCTGGGCTGTGTCTGAAGGGAGGCCCACAGCTCTCAGCCTTTGAAAAACCCCTCCAGCTCGTCAGTGAAGATACAAACATACACAGTATGTACTGTATAGAGAGTCCAGAACGTTTATTTTGTGTACAAACACGGAGACAGCATCCCCTCGTGCTGCTGGCTGCATGCAATCAATAGGCACCGCCAGCCATGTTGGAAGGAAATCAGACCTCTTATACTTCCAGCACATCAAGCCAGGTTTAGGCTGGTCCAGTGCATCTCAGGAACAGGACTTTTTTTCTTGTACTAAGACAATCATTTGGTGACCAGCAGAGTTGGTCCCTATGGAGACACAAAGAGCCAGCTTTGTTCCCTATGGAGACAAAAAGAGTCTCCTGAAATGATTGGCCGGGGAATGCAACAAAAACAAACACAAGAAAACATCCATGAATTCAAGTCTCCATGGGGTGAGTAATCAATAGAAAAACAAGTCATTTTGGGGGTGAACTATCCCTTTAAACCCCTTTGATATATCTGGGTGCAAGGAGCAGCAAATCCTCTAGAGGCCGCTAATAGAGCTTCTGACCATATTTATATAAGTGTAATTTAGCAATGTGAAATAACAATAATCTACTCTTAGTATACAATAATTAATCATAGAGCACTGACTGTGGCTGATGGCTGATTTAAACAGTCAAACCTGGCCTGAGTTGAATAATGAGACCCTGGCCCGCATTGCTGGCCTAGTGGTCCTGGCACTTAGGCTCAATGTAAAGCCAGACAGTGCAAAGTAGGTAGGCCTACATGATGTAGTGAGGTAGTTCTGTCTTCTGGTTTGATTCAGCACGTAGACTACATGTGTGTGGTAATTGGTCCTCTGCTTGCCTCCATGCATCTCCACATCAAAAAGGAACATTTGGATTCCACACAGAAAAACATGTTAATTCACCCCTGGATTCATGTTTTATACTGGCTCAATTAAACACTCAGGAACTTGATTCTAATATGTTGTGTACTAATATTAGTCTCTCTCTCTCTCTCTCTCTCTCTCTCTCTCTCTCTCTCTCTCGCACGCACGCACGCACGCACGCACGCACACGCACACGCACACGCACACAGTCATTATGCAGGGGCGTGCAGGGTAAAACAATTAAAATGTTAGCTGTGATTAGGACTGATTAGTGACAAGATGAATACTGATGTAATGCTAATGTCTCTCCCCCCTTCTCTCTCCCTCCCTCTCTCTCCCTCTCTCTCTCTCTCTCTCTCTCCCCCTCCCCAGTCTTGTTAGGCCTACTGTTATTCTCAAAAGCCCAATTTGACGTGTTGTGCGCTTGTATTGGGTATCTCTCTCTCTCTCACTCTCTCTCTCTCTCTCTCTCCCTCTCTCTCCCTCCCTCTCTCTCCCCCTCCCTCTGTCTCTCAATAAAGATGTGTGGAGAGATTTATGGAATTGTGGGTCTAATTCTCTCTAATGAAACAATATCCAGGCAGCAGAGTTCTGTGTGCTCATCATCCCCAGCTCATATCCAGGCCTCATATTTCACCACTCTCAATAATATTGCTTCTCAACATCCACTATATACCATACTGTATATACTGTATAGTAGAATGTCCCACACTAGAGAATAAACACACAGGGAAAAGAAGCTCAGTATAAATTCACAGAGAAAAAAATAATAATAAAGGCTGATTATATGAGAGTCTGACGTTTATACGGTTTCAAACAAACTGCATTAAAGAACAGCTGTAACAATGTTTTTTTTTTCTTTTTTTTCCCCCAAGACTGAGTTTTCGTCCTTATCTGAGCCCTGTCCATTATCAATTTAAAGCAAACACACAAGAAAGAAAAACTGAAAGTGTGTGTGTGTGTGTGTGTGTGTGTGTGTGTGTGTGTGTGTGTGTGTGTGTGTGTGTGTTTGTGTGTGTGTGTGTGTGTGTGTGTAAGCTCGGATGCTCTGTGTCGGGTCCTATACGGTCGGCCACACCGCTTCCACGACCGTCCACAGACTTCACCGGGCTAAGCTCGCCATTACAGGATTCACACTTCACAAAATTCACAAAAACAATACTAAATACAAAGAAAAAAGAAAAAAAAAATATCATTGGTCACAACACACAATGCTTGACTGAATTATCTTTCCTTCAGGATTCACAGTCAGGACTCAAGAGTTGTCGCAGCCTGTCTCGCAAACCTCCTAGCTCAAACATCCTAGCTCCTACAGGAAATAGAATTCGGTTTGCCGTTGTTTTCCTCGTGTCATGTCTCTTATGCCTGCTGGAAGGACATAGGAAATAGGATCAGGAGGCATCAATGAGGAGGTAGGACATAATAGAAAACCTTGATGCTTCCTTCCAGGAAGTGTTTGCAAGCTGAGCAGCACGACAAGTGATTACCCCGCCCCCCCAGCTGACAATAGAACACCCCTACTTCACCTGTGATGATGTCATTGTCAGAAATGAGCGTTGCCGACATGACATTTATGAGGAATTGACGTCCGCTTCTCTAAACAAATGTTCATCCTTTCCTCTCTCCTCTTCTGAGTTCCCTCAGTAGGAGGGACTAACATACAAGGAAAGGATGCAAGTGTAGGAAATGAGGATTACATTTATGGGCCTGAGATAAGACGCAGCCTTTGCAATAAATTATTTCTGAGGAAGTAGCGGGATATAATTCTTCCTCTACACCTCGTATTGCAGGGACAGTGTAGTTCACATTCTTAGCAACCATATTATTCACATGGGTATTACATTGCATCATCCCCAATCTGCAACCTCCAGAAATGTATGCGTTTGTTTGTTTGTTTGTTTGTTTGTTTGTTTGTTTGTTTGTTTGTTTGTTTGTTTGTTTGTTTAGCCGTTGGTAGTCATGGCTGCCAGTCAGGGACAGATTAACCCTGTGTGGTGCCCAAGGGCGACCAAGTTCAAATGCCCCCCACGCCGGGTCGGCCGTGGTAGTAATATAATGTAATATATACATTGTACCACAACCTGTAGAGTTGTTTTTTTTTCACCTCGTGATGAAGAATTACTTTTTCCACCCTTAAAATGGACACAACATGTTTGAACAATATGCTTTAAAAATGCCACAAGACCCTGGACCCAAACCAAGCCATTTTCATCTTCTAAGTGTTCCCTCAGCAGCCAAAACAACCCCATGCTGCTACATTTTAAATAGACATTTTTTTAGCCCACAAGCTAGTCCAGCCTAACAGAGAAATTATATCACAGATTCATCAAACATGGAGCAAATGCTCTAATTCCAAGGTCGAGTTGCTGTCTAACCCTTGCCAACATGACCATGACAACTTTGGCGTTTTTAATTCACTGATTGATTTTATATGATTTTTATATGGGGCCTCAGTGAGGTCAAAGAGCTAAGCAGCAGACCATATCACCATAATAAATATATGAACCATTTCTCATCACAACCTTTGGTGTGTTTGATTAAGATTTATTTCTGTGAAGCCTCCTCCTCCTGCTAATGTAGGCTATGGGTCTCCACATACAGCTAAGCCAGTGGCAGACACATTATGCAAGTTTAATAAATAAAACATGTACCTGATGCTCCCCTGATCCATTTCGAGTTGTTGTTTAACCCTCAGCTTTAAAAAAAAAAAAATCGAACCTCTGTTCGAAGTGGAGCTGTGTGTGTGTGTGTGTGTGTGTGTGTGTGTGTGTGTGTGTGTATTGCAGTTGATGCTCAGGGCAGGCTAGACTCAACAGCACCTCTCTGGTCACCCAGGGTTACTACATACAGGCTACATACAGACCCACCCACCCACATACCCACCCACATACCTACACACACGGCCACGTATAGGGAGCTTGTGTTCCACACAGCTCCAAAAAGAAGAGAAAAAAAAGAAAATCTTCAAAAAAAAAATGTTTTTCCAAAATCTTTTTGTGCCCCATTGGCATGTGTGCCCCAGGGCGCATGCCCCACGAGGCCTATGGTAAATCCGGCCCTGCTGCCAGTTCCCATCTGACGTTGTGTGGGAGTTCGGAAAGATCCAGGCGGTGCTGTATAACTGCTAGCTTGCATAACGTCTTCAGGCCAGGACTAAAGTCTAAAATGTACAGCTCATCAGCAGGTATGAGATATCCTTTAAATCCTGCCGGTCTGGCCCATTTTGATCCCACCAAATATGTACAGCTCTCCATTGTAGCTAAAGGCTGAATGAAAATAGCGTTTTTCTGTAAGAAGCTAAGCAGAAGGCGTGCTCAGCCAGCAGTTGGTCTCTGTGTCAAACACCCTGACAGTGTTGTTGCAGAAATGGCGACAGCCCCCAAATACAAACATCTTTGTCCCGATGATGGTAGCAGAAGGATAAATCATTTCCTTCTGAGTTAATTAAAGACCAGACCATCGTGGTGGTGTCCAGCTTGTGCATGTCACTAATGTAGCTATCATGCCGTTTGATTCCTCCATAGACATACATGACCTTCCCCAAGGCACAGGCTGAGTGCTCGTGCCTTGCCTCTGGAACAGTTCCAGAAACCATGGGCCTGGACCATGCGTGTGTGTCAACCTCAAATGCATAGAGCACGTTGTAGCACTCCTCATTCCACAATCCTTCAAACCGCGATCCTCCCCAGATGTAGACGGTATCTTGTACTAATACAGCTGTTTGGCCACAGCGCATGGAAGGACCTTCACTGGGACATGCCTGGCTTCCAGTTGTCACTGGGGGCAACTTCATCCAGCGCAGAGACACTGTGTTGAAGATGTGTACTTCAATCTGATACTGGTTGTTCAGGTTGTGGTATCCTCCAAAGCAGTAGAGCTGGTGCTCCACTACCACAGCAGCCTGGAAGTACTTTGGTTGTCCTCCTTTCAGACGTACAGTACAACGAAACATTTCACACAGAAAGACCACTGTAAATCAGTCCTGTAATGACCAGAAACACAGATAGATTTGCTGGTAAATGACGTTGTGTTTGTTTGATCATTTTAATTTTAAATGAACATTATATGGCTGTGATGTTAATGATGTTGTGATGTCATTGCGTGCCTATGTCATAATAGTATAGCTAGTACTGGGGAAAGAAAATATAATTTTGACGTTTTTAGTTCATGATTTATTCCATATCAGTCATCAGTCATCCTTATTTGGGGATATGGAGAGAAAGACACAGACAGATGCATAGAGATTCCTGGACGTTATAGATACACAGGTGACACCATCATATTTTATTTTTTATTATAAAATATGATTATGTTTGGGGGGTCCCCAGTTCATGATTAGCCTATTTTGGCCTGAAAAGGTTGAGAAGGAACACGTAGAGTGTGATGGTCCCCATGAGTAAAGTCAGGAAACCCACGTAAAAGGAGAACTTGGATGCCAAGGCCTTCATGCTGGACCACAGGTCAGAACAGAACTGTCTGAAGGCCTGGATGAAGTGCTGGGCTCCTATCTGGCCTCTCAAGAAGTGGTGCCACACTCCGTCCCGAAGAATCCCGAAGACGACCACCTCGCAGGGGGGACGGGGAAGGGGGTGGGGGACAGAGGAAGAGGTGTGTGTCAGCTGCCTGACGTCCTGTCCAATGCAGGGAGCACAGCCTCACAGTGTGATCACCCTGCACATGCACCGTCATCATCATCCTCACAGCATCCACTCCCAGCACATATCTTTATCCTGGTCATGTCATTTCGACCCCATCACCGGCAGGCTGACCCCATCACCGTCCCCGTTGCATCACCTGGAGAAGGAGCTCCCAAGCAAAAGGCTGAGCCTGAGGATGACCGAGAAGCTCCCAAGAAGCAGGTGTCCATCCAGATGAGTGGCAGCAACGGTTCTGGGTAGCTGGGTGCAGTTGCACACATCGCCAGTCAGTGACCACCAGTTCAGCAGCTTATGAGCACACGCACAGCAGGAAGAGAAGGCCCGCTGCTGCTTGGAGGAGGGTGGTGAAGATAGCAGCCTTCATACAGCAGAGGAAGCCCCCTTCCCACCTGGGGCTCCATAAGCGACCTGCTGGTGTGCCTGGGAAGCCACCAGTCCAGCGTCCACAAAAGGTTCCAGAACCAAATGACACTACCAGGAGAACAAGCATCCTGATGGAGACCCCCCTCCTCAACGCACCCAGAGGGTACTGATAGTAGGTACTGACTCCCCTGCAGCCATCAAGGGCTTATTTATTAGATATTTTATGCTGTTGATTTTCTTTGTGTAAATGTAATCATTAAGTCATATTTTACTGTTATTTCAATCATTTTCTTTAATGTAAATAGTGTGTATTAATTATGTATTTAACTAATGTACTGTATATAATATAGCCTTTATTCCTTCATGCATATAATAAACATCAAACAAGAACTGACATTTGTTTTTGGATGGGATGGGATGGGATCTTTTATTTCATTTTATCTTTTCCTTTCCCCCCCCCCCCCCCCCCCCAGGCTGATTTATGCAGCCTTCTGGGTGAACCCTTGACAGCTGTTGAGGTATTTTTTACTCAATATGGTTTCCCAGGCTCGCTCCAAAATGTCCAAATTGTAGCCCCTATAATGAGCAGTTTGGTGGGAGAGCCTGTCATTTTTCAGCAAAACAGTGCACACTTTCTAATGTGTGTCAGAGAAGGAAGCAGCTTTTCTGGCGTGCGCCCCGGTGAACCCCGACATTCTGGCTTTCATCACAATGTCGGGATGAGAAATAATGGGGGACAAACGGAGAAGGGTTTGTGTGTGCAGGCAGTGGTGGAAAGCAATATAAGATACTGTATCATTTTTTTTATTTACAACAAGGGTTCATATTTTAGATTGTAATTAGAGAAAAGACAAGATGAGTGTTAAAACATTTTCATTTACTTTGTTCTATCGTTTTAGCGATTTTAATGACATTGATTTCACCATAGCTGGGGGCATGCGTGCAAGTGGCTAAATATGTATGTTTAGATACAATAAGCCCATTCCCAAGATGCACCACAATCTTTCATGGGCATATGTGACTTATAAGGGCTAATCGTGTGACTGTAAGTGTCTAAAATGACACATTTAGGCACTTGCACGCATGCACTGAAATCAATGTGTTTTTTTTTAACACTCATCTTTTCTTTTCTCTAATTACAATCTAAAATATTAACCCTAATATATGTTGTAAAAAAAGGGGAAAAAAGTTGTCCTTTAAGGACTGTACGATTGTATTGATGCCAATGATTGGATAATTGTACAATACTTTTAATACAGGCCTTGTAGTAACTTGTACTTGGACTTGAGTATTTATTTGATATTGTTACAGGGAGTAATTCTTCCACCATGCTGGGTCCATGTTCTCTGGTGGAGGGACGGATTCAAACTCACCACATTGTGTTAATGAAGTCAGTATAATGGCAGAATGGGCTGAGAGACCCAGAGCAGCGCAAACCAAATACCTTCCCTTTCTATTGCTGTAACCATGCTTCCTTTAAAAACAGGCACAAGGCATTTTCATGACCTACATACTTTGTCGTGCAAGAAATAGCTCAAATATGTGATCTATTGCGACACATTGTGAGCTGGTAGAACTTCTATTTATGACGGTTTTGTCAACATTTCTTTTCAAAAACATGTTGCCACTATGAATTGAATACAAGGGACCTTTATGGAAACAACGAACTTTGGCAATTTGGAAAAATAGCAGATCTACAAGCTCACAACACGTCACATCGCATTAGACAAGACCAGTGGTGGCAAAAGTACTCACATGTTTTACTTAAGTAAAAGTATCAATACTGCTACATAGAAATACTCTGTTAGGGTGCCCTCACACCAAAGTACCTATGAGAGTGGAATCCGCGTTCCGCCAATGCATTTCAATGAGAGTGAAGCGGTTTCATGCCAGTAGAGGATTTCTGCAAAAAACGCTCCCTTCTCATTGAAATGCATTGGCGGAACGCAGATTCCACTCTCATAGGTATTTTGGTGTGAGGGCACCCTTACAAGTAAACATCTGGAATTCAAAATGCACTTGAGTAAAGGTACAAATTAAGTATTGGCATCAAAATGTAAAGTACCAAAACTAAAAGTACTCATTATGCATTATCATTGTGCAGAATGTCCCATTCACAAGTTTTCAAATGTGCAAACATCTTTGAAAATAGTAGATCTACAAGCTCACAATGTGTCGCATCTTGACATTTTAAACTTGTAGATCGGCTATTTTCAAATGGCCGAAATGTTAATGTATATTTTGTGATGTAATCAAAATATAAAAGGAGCTATAGTAACTAAAGTTTTCAAATAAATGTAGTGGAGTAAAAGTAGATTTGGATCCAAGATGTAATGGAGTAAAAGTAAAACTATTGGAAATTGGAAACACTCAAGTGAAGTACAAAATTATACTGAAGTACAGTACTTAAGTAAATTTTCTCAGTTACTTTCTACCACTGGACAAGATAATATGATAACTTGTGAAACAGGACATTCTGCATAATGAATATTTTTATTTTGGTACTTAGTTTAAGTAAATGTTGATACCAATGCCTTTGTGCTTTTAAGTAAACTTTGATTACTGGACTTCTACTTGTAACAAAGTGTTTCTACATTGTAGTATTGATACTTTTACTTCATTACTTTTTCCACCACTCCGCATGGATGTACTTAAATGGAAACCATGGCCTCTTCCTTCTCCATTAAAGATGTCAGGCTTACGAGAATGAGAAGAAGGACAAAGATCGAGGATAAAATGATTAAACCACAACACAATTATTTTCCTCCTTTAGTTATGAGATTATGACACAGAAACGGGGGAGAAAGGAAGCCACGTTCTGTCCTTGACTCGATGCTGCAGAAAATCATTGTCTATTGATTGGCTTCTTCTCTGCCTCACAATAAGATATGGTCCCTGTGGGCCAGAAACCTTGTAAGTCCAAAAACTGTTACTTTTGTATTTATCATCTTAACTCAATGAGTGCCCCGGGCCACAAGGTGCCGCTAGAGTGCCAGAAATATCTGTATAGGCCTTCGCTGTAGCTTCCGTCGACACTGCCCGTAGTGCCTTGTGATTTCACTACAGCCACTGTTATGTATGACGAGAGGAGGAAGTTAGCTAACACTTAGCCATTAGCTTCTTTATTTTTTAGAAGCCCGATCTGAAGCTATTTTAGTCGCAAAAAAACGTTGTCTTTGGTCTGGGAACACAATTCAGAGAAAATGCTCTCTAAAGATGTGACTTTGTATTGGATTCGGCGGCGCGATGCGGCGGCATTTTACCGGCCGTGGATGGAAATTTAGACCGGGGCTTCGTTGAGGCCTCTGATTAATTAATTCATTTTATTAAATATCCCGGACTAGATCGGGATAGGCACCCCGGAATACGTCGCGCCGCCGACAGTATAGATTGAGGTTTTTTTGGGGGGCTCTAAACTTTATTTTAAACCATTTTCAATGGAATAAATCGTCGGACCATCTAGCATCACTCGTTGGAAAGCGTAGGACGACCCAGGACCACCCACATCTCTACAAGCAGCTCAGGGTAAGTAAAATAGCAAAAAAAATATTGTACTGGATTGAAAATATCCCGAACTTGTTCGGGATAGGCATAAGAAGGGTTAAAAAACATTATTTAACACAGTGATAATAGCCGATCTACAAGCTCGCAACCGCAAGGCGTTGTGTGCTTGTAGATCGGCTATTCTCACTTGTTTTGTGCGACGGTCTCGTATGATGAAGCAGGGTTTACATAACGGGAAAAAAAACGTACACATTTGAAACTTGGAGATACAAGGTTTCTGCCTGACAGTGACGATATGGTCGCTGTCGGGTGGAAACCTTGTAAGTCCAACACTTTTTTTCAGGAAATAGGAGACAAATATCCTGTATTCCAATGTTGTTATGATTTACTTACAAGCTCTCATTCTCTGCCAAAGACGTGTTTTTCATGGGTTTACATTTTCAAGCCCAGAGCACCAACTATGTGTTTTACTTGTTTTACAGTTGTTACTCTAGATGGCGCTCTTCTCTAACATATGACTCGACATGTGACCCTCAGAGACGCATTGAAACAGGAAATTATGTGATTATTTGTGTTAAAATAAGTGTTAAACAATAGCTCTACATTCTGATAGTAATCATTGCTATAGACTGTTCTGTATCTCCAGCTTTTATAGAAAACAGAACATGCCTTTCCGGGATACCAATTTCATCCAGTCAGGATAGATAACTCACACATGATAAAGGATAAACACGTAGAATTGGTAAGTGATGACACAGATTAATGAAGGAAGTGGAACATAAAATTAAAGCTGATTAAAGCTCAAATTTGTTAAGCCATCTGCAAATGTATTTTCTGCTTATTGAAGAGTTGGAGAGTTACTGAACAAACACTCTATAGCCATGAGTACTATCACAATACAGTGCTTTGACCTAACCCTAACCCAAAATTATCATGGTGTGACACATTGTGAGCTTTTAGATCTGTTATTTTTGCTACTATTGTGTCACACTGTACAAAGATTAAGTATAGCACATTCATTTATGAAAATAAAACATAAAACTATTGAAAGGTGGAGATACATGGTTTGTGACTGACAGGGGATCGGGGGATGTATGTGTTGTTCGTGCAGAGCCCTTCCACTGGTGACCTTCGTATCGACGGAAACGACTGCAGCGCAGCGACAACCGTGTTCGCTCCGTTGGACCAATTATTCTTACAGTTAATGGCGGAGGTGGATCATGGAACATGTCAATAGCAGCAGTGGTGGGAAGTAACCAAGTACATTTACTTGAGTACTGCACCTTGGTAGCCTACAGTTTGGAGGTGCTTTGTGGTGTCGTCGACTTATTTCCAATCAATTCAACACCCCACGAAGCCTTGAATTCATGGATATTTGTTGTTTTTTTCTCGCATTCCTGAGACAATCATTTGTTGACTCAATAGAAACTCTTTGAGTCTCCGCTTGTCATGAAGTTATTGGCTTAGGAATCAATATTAGAGCGAGTTTGCACATTTTTTTTGTTTTGTTTTCATACTTTGGGTAGGTCAGAGTAGAAGGCCTATTTGCTATTGTGTAATAACATAGCAATAATTCATACCATTAAAACAATAATAATCATTGATTTCAGTTTGTTTTAGGTTGTTTAATCACACAATACAGTTAGTTATGTTTTTTTTTCTTTTTTAATATAGTTGTTATTTAGTTCAGTTAAAGATTTGTTATTTCGTTAGTCTTTGTTGTTAATAAATAATAACCTTGTTAGAAATGTGACAAAAAGGCGATTTTGAGGGTGAACTCTCCCTTTGACCCTTTATACAGTACTTCAGTTGGGGCGCATGGCATTGTGCACCAAGAAAAGCAGATCTACAAATGTACACAATATGTTGTGAACTTGTGAAGCTCGTAGATCAGCTCTTCTTCCAGTGCGCACCACGACAAGTATAATGAAGCATAAATCAGACGTAGTTCCTTGTATCCAACTTATTATTATTTTTTTCCTATTTAAGCCATTAAGGTTCCTCCCGGAAATAGAACAGAAGTGCACAGAGGCACAAAGAACTGCACTCCACTCTAAGTAGGCTTCTTCCTCCCTCCCTCCTGGAGTGCATCAAAGTGGAACACACGCAGGCACAGGCAGGCAGGCTGGCAGGCAAGCACATGCACACAACCACACACACACGCACGCACGCACGCACGCACGCACGCACGCACACAACTTTGTCACAGTTGGACAGAAACCTTGTATCTCCAAGCTTTAAAATAGTATGTTCTTTCGTAAATTAAAGCCCTACTTCATCATACAAGACTGCCGCACAAGACTAGTGAAAATAGCAGATCTGCAAGCTTGTAGATTGGCTATTTTAACTAGTTTTTTTAAATAATAATAAAAAAGGAACAATTTTGGATAGGGATGTCCGATATTGACTTTTTTACCGACCTAACCGTTATTGTCCAACTCTTAATTTCCGATACCGATATTAACAGATACTGATATATGCTGGCTTTTTCACCAAAAGTCGACGAATTATCAGGTAACATCACATATCTAATAAAAATAAAATAGCTATAGTATCGATATATAATAAATCTTTTTTTTTTCCTTCATATGAAAGCAGAAAATCATATCAAAAGAATGAGATATTGGTTAATTAGATTGAGTGAATAGTTTTGGGACTACAGCTTATAGAAATTAAGTCAAGTTAAAAACCTTAGGGCAGATACATTTTTGGCCATACAAGGTTTCCACCCGACAGCGACATATTGCATAAGCCATTAGAGAGACAGATCCATGTAGACACAGAGGTGTCATGTGCACCGCAACAACAACAACAACAACAACAACAACAACAACGGCGCGCAGGTGAGGAACACCGCTCACAGCGCTCGCACGGCAGGCTGCGATGCCACAGCCTTATTTAACACAGCGCTGTCAGTCAGAAAAGCCTTGTGATCATCTCAATTACACAGCTGGGTGCCAGGTGCGAAACGACACCTTCTTCCATCCAATCGGGTGTCAACTCAGATGTGTCATTATGCCGGGTGTCACACGCGTTTTCACAGCGTCGCTGATGGCTGTGTATACGCTCAGATAAGAGAGCGGTGTTGCCACGTGTGCTTATTATAAGCGACTTTGTGCTCGTTTCTGTCACTTGAATATCGTTGTCAGCAACAGGTTCTCACCCCTAATGCTTCATACAACCGACGCGATGGTAAATACTGTATGCGTCGGACCATAGACGCGGAGGGATTGCCTACTGTTTCAAGGGTTAGACGCATTGGGTGGTCTAAGAAGAAAGAAAAAAAAAGTAGTGCCCGATGCGGGATTCGATACCGCTCTGAAGGCTTCTTGGTTTACCAGCCACCCGTCGCTACCGCTCACGGCACTATAAACGACGGAGCAGCGCCGTCTCAGGCGCCGATGACCCCCGTGAGTCGCCACCGAGGCGAGCGCTAGCGAGCCGAGTTGCCGCGACGAGCGGTGGGAACGGCGCATGAGCCGACTCAGCCGCGTTACCGAATGATGTGCCGTTATGGACAGAATAGTAAATTTTGACCAGGGGACTGCTTCCGCGTCCGAATACGCTATCATCCACGTTGTCAAAGATAAAAGCACAAAAAAAAGGCATTTCTCAGGTCGCTGTGGTTAGCTCAGTCGGTAGAGCATGGTGGCATCAAAACCACAGACCTGGGTTCGATTCCCCGTGACGGCCGTCAGTGAAAAATATTCCAGTAAACAAATGTCGGGGCATGCGTACTAAGACTCCATTCTCGTTCAAAAACTCTCCGTTCCCGTCGCACCCTAGACACAATAGACATTCCTAAAGCGTTGCAGGGGTGAAGCAAAGGAAAGCAAAGACACGGCGTCGGGAGGGTGAAGCAAAGGGGGTGAGAATGGGCTGTTGTCAGGTGTCCAAACCGGTACATTTTGTATTCATCATTAAAAAAAATATATGATTTATAGTAAAAAAGAAAAGCTGTTCTACAAGCACACAACGCCTTGCATCACAATGCGTTGTGTGCTTGTAGATCTGCTATTTTCACTAGTTTCGACGTTCTTGTATGATGAAGCAGGGCTTTACTTTCCAAAAACAACATACACATTTGAAACTTGGAGATATGAGGTTCCTGCCAGACAGTGAAGATATAATCGTTAGTCGCGATTTGCGTTTTTTTGGGGGGGCTTGTTTCTAAAGTGTAGTTGCAGTCCTTGGGCTTGTTGTTTCCATCCATGGAAAGTAATTGTACTTTCCACCACTGCTGGTTCACTTGATTCCCTCGCAAGATCTGACAACACTTGTCATTATGCTGGTGTCACCCACATGTTTGTTGTGTCTGATGTCCCATCAGGCCCGGCGGCGCTGGTGGCTCATTATCCCTCCCGCCTTCGACCTCGACAGCGCTGAAAAGAAAAGAGAGTCATTTGCGCCTCACTTCTCTCGCAGCGTCTCAGGAAAGAAGAGGCGGCCAGCGTCTCAGGATGTAGGCGGTTCCGAATGGCCGCTTTTGGAATTGGAAGGTTCCTTGGTTCAATCCCTGTGGGTTAGCTGTCAACACGTTTTAAGTTCCATGCCTTTGTTAAAGGACAACTCCAGACTAAATAACATTTAGGCTCATTTTCCTACTTATATTGATCCCAAATGACTGTCCATGGGGTCTATTAGGCAGAAATACCCCTGTCATCCAGTTTCCCCAGCAGAACACAGCAGCTCTCATAGCAGAGTGGAGCCCATAAGCCTATCGCTTTTACACTGTTTGTTGTGTCAAAAGTGAAAGTTTTTCATGAATGTGTTACTAGTTATCATTACAAACACATCCATGCCTTGGTTGTCCCACATGAGTCGCCCAGTCTCATAAATCATGTTTTGGGGTGTGCATTTGGCACAACTGCCAATCAAAGTGACTGTACTGGCCAATCACAGCACGTCTTTTCCGGGAGTTGGCAAAACACATACATGTAACAGCATAATGTCTGTTTAGCACTTTCTATGTAAAGCACCCTGGATAAAGGCGCTATACAAGTGCACCATTTACCCTCATGTTCCTGTAAGCAATTTCTCAGACATGAATAAAGGATGATTTATGAAAATAGCAAGATTGTAGATCAGCTGTTATCGGCATTTGCATCCTGCTCACAACCAATTTAGCCAACAAAACTGTATTGAGAATATTTTGTTTTTGTGCTTCTTTTCATAGCGGGATGATGATTACACACCCCCAAATCAGCATTGATGAGAGGGTGGTAGCTAGCAGGGCAAGGATATCCTTCAGGCAGTATGTATGAAGTATGTAGTATGAAGGATAAGCCAAGTTTGTATGTCTACAAACTCTTTGTTCTGGCTGATGCTCCCACTGGGTACACTTTTTCATCTACGAGGGCAAAAGTTCTTTGTCAACAGGAGAGGGTTTGAGTTACAGTTCAGTGACTGATGGACTTCAGATTGTTGGGAAGAGGATATCATCTCTATACTGACCACCTCTCCACAAGCCCTCTCCCGCAAGTTGGCAGAGCACAAAACCATGGCTTGTGGGACCATTAGGCAGACTTGAGTTGGGTTTCCCAAAACCACAGAGATTGACCTACCAAAGAAGGCAGACAGAGGAGATCTTAGGTGGCTGAGGAAGGACTGTCTCCTTTTTGTCAAGTGGGAGGTCACAATGTCCAGCAACATACACCAGGCCTACGCAGGAGGGTGAAGAAGGCTGGTACTATGGAAATGAAGACTGTCAATTAACATCCCCGATCCTGTGTTTGAGTATCGAAACAACATGGGTGGTGTTGATCTGTCTGCCCTCATCCAATACTACTCTGTGCTCAACAAAACCATGAGATGGTTCAATTCTTTTTTAGGCGGAGGTATATATATATATATATATATATATATATATATATATATATATAATTTCTGCTGTACTATCTGCTGTCACTCTGTCCTGGTTGAGGATACAACTAAACTTCCACTTGATATACATTTTTCAAGGTGTCACCTATCCATAAACAAACAACAAGATTGTGCAACTGGGCCCTGTAGTTCTTAAGTTATAACAGATTTAATTGTGTAAAATTAGGCAAAAATTCTAAAAATGACCCTGGGTTTGTGAGAAATCTTTGGCAGCCCACTGTATGGGGCTGTTAAGTCTGACATCATTTTGTAGGCAGAGGAGAACTTTTGCCCCCAAATGGTTTTATTTTATTCCTTAGTTTTTTGTAATTTGTAATGAAGGTGTTTATTCTTAGTGTTCTCTTGCCCCCCATGTGAAGCGTCTTTGAACGTACCCAGCATCCATCCATCTTCCATCTGATGCCTGTGGGTCGGTGTCGACGTGTCCTTGAGCAAGACACTGCTGCAGACGAGCAGATTGGTGCCTTGCATGGTTCCCTCCGCTGCCATGTGTGTGAAGGACTGAACAGTGCACATTGTAAAGTGCTTTGGATAAAGATCACAGCGTTGTTTTCATTGATGAACAGGAACGTTGAGTACTTATACTAAGGCATAGGCCACACGGAGCTGGATATTTCATGTATCCCGGTTTTTCAGATATCCACATGGAAAAATATCTAGGTCCACACAGAGCTGGATATTTCATATATCCCGGTTTTTCAGATATCCACATAGAAAAATATCTAGGTCCACACGACAAAGATATCTAGGTCTAACAAGCACACACACAGTAAAGTCTTCAGAGATATCCGCGTTCCCTGTCTAATACGGATCCAGTGAATCGGATATTTTTCAATCTCTCCACTTATTTATCCGGTTTCAAAAATATCCAGCTTCGCAGGCGAAATATCCACCTTCGTGTGGCTGCAAGCCCCAAACGCATAAAAGAAATTCTAGCTTCAGAAATATCCAGCTCTGTGTAGCCGCCGCCTATGTTTAGTCCCATTGATTCCCGGCTAAAAGTACACAGTTGTTTGATTGACCATTTAATTAAGCATTCTCTGGGGTGCTCGCCTGCTCAGGTGCTGTAGTGGTAATGTGCCTGTTCACCAACATGGAGACTGTGCATGGGTTGGAATCAAGGGTGTCGCACCAAATTCTGGGCCCTGGGTACACACAGCGGGCCCCCCATGAATGTTCTTCATATGGTGGAGGGGATTTAACCCATTTATACTGGGAACGCATTATTACGCATTATTTTGTGCTTTAACTATTGACAAATAGCAGATATACAAGCTCACAGCGCGGCACCGAGCTTGTAAATCTGCTTTTTTTGAAAAATAGTGATTCTTTTGGTCGATGGTGCTCAACCTTTTTCATGTGAAGGACCCCCAAAATGATATGTATTTGGTCACGGACCCCATCTCAAAATATTTAGTTCCAGGGACCCCCCAGAAGCAAAATTTGAGTTATAAACATTCGCTTGAAAGAAATTAAGATTTGCACACATTTTCACAACTTTTCAAAAATAGCAGATCTACAAGCTTGCAGTGAGCTCCACCATCACAGTGTAATCTGTGACGGTGGAGCCAATAGGATGCCACAGCTACACAATTTGGCATTACTTATGTTTGCACCAAATGCTCAGAGCTCTCCATCACACACACACACACACACACACACACACACACACACACACACACACACACACACACACACACACACACACACACACACACACAGTCAAACACATAGTCACAACCACTCCTTGTGCGAGATATGTGCACACGCACTTGTGTGTGCTTAGTGCATGAGTGTGTTCGCGCACACTTGTGTGTGTCAGTGTCACCCAGCGCAAAATCTGGTATATTAGAGCAATAGGTTTTCTTTATGAGCGCAGCACAGCCTGAGGCTGTTGATTAGATACTAAAGCACTATACTTTCACCCATTCCCAACATATCTCCTTATGCACACACACTCCTTGGCTCCTCTCACTTGGCCCTCTTCTAGCGCCACCATAACCCTAACCCTAACACATTTTTGTACACTGCTCCTACAGATTTTGCCCTAAAATCACACACATTGGTACACGGTCAAAAACTGACCCACAAGACTATGGTTTAGTGATGAAAAGTGACGAGTCATCACTTTTCACACTTTTGTGAGGGCCGTTTTAGCCCAAGGAATGTTTTTCGTGCAAAACAAATGCTTGCAATGGATTCAGAATCATGAAAAACCCCTAGTTTGACCCCTCATATGCTACTTAAAGCAGATTAATGTTTAGCTTCTTTCCCCCTGTATATTAAGTTAATGGGACACCAACTCTAGCGGCTGATAACACCAATTTAGCTGTGTCTCAGAAAGGGTTATCATACCAAAATATATGATAACAGATATAGAGATTTTCACAACATCTCATATGGCCCAAGGACTATTTAGGGAGTCTTACAAGTAATGTTACCATTTTCGAGCGGTGCTAGCCGCTCCAATATGTGGCTTTGTGTGTATGGCTGGTCGCGGGGGGCATCCGACAGCATGTTGTGCGTCAGGCACCAAAATAGGTTGCAGCAATCAGCTTACAGCAAGAAACCAAAAAATACACAGGGAAGACATCATTTGCATATTATAACCACACCATTGGGGTCTATTAGTGTAATGTTAACTCCATAGACACATACAAAACTTAAAGTACAAAACTATAGCACTACCTTTTCAAGTAAAATAACCTCAGGATTGTACTTGATTACTTTACACCACTGGGAGGAAGAAGAGGAGGAGGAGGAGGAGAGGAGTGGTGGGAGGATAGGAGGTGTTGGTTATTTATAGAGGAGAGAGTGGGGGAGGGGAGATAAGGCATTTATCATGGCATGTGTATTTACCCACGGTGCAGCGTGTGCGTTTGTGTGTGGCTTGCTTGCATGGGTGCGTGCACAGATGTGCATATACGTACATCTTCTGATGTCTCTGATAAGACCTGGCGTGTGAACGTGCGTGTGCATATGTGCAAGATGTGTGTTAGGGGAGGGGGGAGTAGAAGTAACGTTGACTTAAGTAGCATATACACAGCAGCTTAAAGCTTAGAATTTCAGCCCGAGCCCGACGGGAGCCGACGGGTCGACGTGGCGCGGGCTGGTCCGGGCTCAATTTGTCACATATATGTCGGGCTTTGGGTTGGGTCGGGCTTTTATAATCCGGTAGGCAAGCGCAGCACAGTATCATGATGTCTCTGTGACTGTGTAAACTGCGTGCTCATAACTCTATGGCTGCACCACTGCGCTGTTGCGCAACTTGACAGTTGAGCGTGTGTGAGTGTGTGTGACTGTGCTGTTGATTGATTGATTGAAGAATTAGGCTCCAATGTTTATTTGTTCCATAATTAGGACGGTACTTTCTACAATGTCTTTTAGGCCTATATAAAGTCAGTTGGAAAAGGACTCTGTTCTTAACAAATCACCGAATGAGAAAAAAGGCTGCTGCAGCAATTAAGCTTGTTTATAATATCAGGCTGCGGGCTGTGTCGGTCTCCAATTGTCAATTATGTATCGGGCTTTGGGTCGGTCCCAGGCTGGCGTTCTGTCAGGCTGGATTGGGCCAGGCTCACTTTTTTAGGCCCGATCTAAGGTTTACAGCAGCTGTATTGATGCCTGTGGCAGACTGGTTGCTAAAAATCCACCAAGTTTCGTTTATTTTCATGAATTTATTATGGGTTATGGGAAAATGTTACCAGATCTGCTGGGTAAAAAAAAATTACATACAGCAATGCTAATGTCCCTTGACCATGTCAATCAGATAAGCAATTGTGCAGCAATTGGTCTTAAGTATAAACTGCATGTCCCACTGGGAAGAGACCCTGGGGCAGACCAAGGGCCAGATGGCCCCATCTGGGACGTTTGGAGCTCTCTGCTGGAGCTGCTGCCCCTGAGACCCGACTCCGGATAAGCGGTTGAAGACAGATGGATGGATGCCACAGTTGTGTCACTGCAAAGATCAGGAAGAAAGCGAAACTATCACCTACTGCTGAGAGACAATTGGTCGGTATGATCAAGAGTAAACCCCTAGAACACCAAAAAACTGGTCTGCAATGGATTAGAATCTGCTGGACAGTGTCCACAGTCAAACATGTTTTACATCACCATGGGCTAAGAGCTTGACATGCAAGACCACGTAAGTGGTTCTCAACCTGTGGGTCGGGACCCCCAGGGGGTCCTCAAATTATTTTGGTGGGTCCCCAGATGATTAACTTAATGTGCAACATTGTTTTTTCCTCACTCAACAGTAAACAATAATCAATAATTTGTAATAATTATCAAAATTTACAACATTCATGTATTACATGTATTAAAAAAAAAGGAAGTCCTGAACTGACAACATAAAAATACAGGATATCAAGTTCAAGTTCATTTTATTGTTTGTCTCCAAAGGGCGATTTGGTTGCAGCAATACATAAAAGCATACATCAGTCACAACACACATAAAGACACATAGGACACATAGAACAATAAAAATAGGATAGCAGTTCATGATATCAGCTAAAGTAAAAAAGCAACAATCTATCTATAGGCCAAAAAGGACCAAAAGTACATTATCAGCATTGAAATTCACATCAATTCAGTTTACAAACTTAATTAAGTCTCCCAAAGCAACAGCTTACCTCCTATGGAGGGGCTCTGAACGTGACAGCGACGTACCCTCCATGATGCATTCTGTTTTGTTTCATATTTATCTTAAATATTAAAATAGAAACAAAGATATTGCAATACAGACAGAAGTTTATTCGGAATGGTGAAACATTTGCCAAAATAAAAGCACATTATGTACGAGATTCCAAAGGCATACACGTTGTCATTGGTGCCAGTTCCCACTTAATGTTGTGTGGGAGTCCCGACCGCTCCAGACCGTACTGAATAACTGCTAGCTTGCACAACGTCTTCAGATTAGGACATAAGTCCAGGATGTACATGTTATTGCACGTGTTTTCTCCAAAGAGGACGAAACAATCTCCCACCATGCAACAGCACAACTCAGACATATATATACCCTGGTCTTCAAACCTCTTCCAGGAGAAGGTCTCTGGAATGCATTTCCACAGATCACTGGAACCCTGGTTCAAATGTGTGTACTGCTCGTACCGCTCTTCACCGTACATTTGGCCACCGACTATGTACAGCTCTCCATTGTAGGCAAAGGCCGAATGTCCCCAGCGTTGTTCTGGAAGAAGCTGTGCAGAACTTGTGCTGAGCCAGCAGTTGGTCTCTGTGTCAAACACTCGTAATGTGTCATAGTTCCCACTGATTCTGCCCTTGTTGCCTCGAAGCAACATGTAGCCTCCAAATACAAACATCTTTGTCCCAATGATGGTTGCAGAGTGGCGTCCTGTAGCAGGTGGTGTAGGGCCCCGGGTTTTAATCAAATACCAGACCATTGTTGCGGTGTCCAACTTGTACATGCGGTTAGTGAGTCCAGCCCCCCAGATGTATCCTCCATGTACATACATGACCTTCCCCAAAACACAGGCTGAGTGGCCATGCCTCGGCTCTGGAAAACTCCCTGAAACCCCGGGCTTGGACCATCTGTGGGTGTTGACATCAAACGTGTAAAGCGCATTGGTGTGAGCAGCAATCCAGATGTAGAAGATGTTATCTTCAACGAGTACAGCTGTGATCTCACTGAAATGTTTTACTCTTCCTCCTGTTGTTAGCGGGGGAAACCTCGTCCAGAGCAAAGACACCGTGTTGAAGACATAAACATCAACCTGATGATCCATGTTGGTCTCCTGGTTACAGACCCTTCCAAAGCAGTAGACCTTGTGGCCCAAGCCCACAGCAGCACAAGGGCCTGTATTTAGTCCTCTTTTCAGATACACCTTACAACAGAACATCTCTGACATAAGGAGCACAAACAATTAAAAAGCAATGCTCTGCAAAAGACTGGAGTGCTATTGTTCATGCTTGCATTTATATTTATATTCGGCAGAACAGACGTCATGTAAAGTTTGGCCAATTCATGTCAGACGTCAGTAATATCCATATTTGGGAAAATATTGTGTCCAACTTAAACAACCAACTCGAATCACACTTGCAAATGAATTCCATCCTGTGCGAATTCTGTCCTGCGCTTTTCGCCCTTACTGGTTATATGAATTATTATATGAAGATGTGGTTGGACATGGGTGAAGTATGCATTCACTTTTTGGAACACACTTTTTTTCCCCCCAGAAACGTCCCCAGACAGATTCAATGTTTATCGAATAAAGACTTCCTGACTGCCGCAGAGGGGAAAGGTGGCACAGTCAGTTCTCCACGCGGCAGCGGAATACTGCTGCTGGTGGGGATTATTCGTAAATGCGCGTCTCTCTAGAGGGCTAATCTCACAAAACACAAGATTAGTTTGTGCACATCACTGCCAATAGGCCAAGGAAGTCATCTCCACACATTTATTTTCAATACTTTTTTTCCACTTTGTTTGTTTGTCTGCTTGTTTGTCTGCTTATTTATTTGTTTATTTATTAAATGATAATGAAAGTGAAAGAAGCTCGGAACCGGTTGAAACCTTGCCAAAATATGGGGTCATACATCGTTGATCCCTCTACAGAACGACTGACATCAAAAACATTAAGTCCAAGATCCCACATTAAAACTAAATAATAGGGGTGTAACGATATAGTAACTGATTCGAAAAATCGATTTTAATTTGCAATGGTCTACTATATCGATATGCAAAAGCATATATCGTACCGTTTTGGTTTTGTATCGTATCGGTATCGTTTTACAATGCAGATAATCGTATCGAATCATTTTGCAATGCAAATAATTAATTGTATGGAAACTAAGTATGTGTGCCTTGTATTTAGCTATTTTAAGAGGGAAAATGAAAAAGAGGGGTCTAATAACCTTTCCTTTCCATATAGCTACTCTTGGTCTATCAATACATGTGTGTAATCTCATAATATCCATGTATTTACTAGAGAATCACAGTGTTTACTTATTTATATCCATAATAATAGAACATGCACTATTGACACGTTTCACACAGATTTAATTTATTTGCTATATCGATTTTAAATCGTTGAATTGAATCGTATTGCCATGAATGAACCAATATCGTCCATGTATCGTATCGTCAACCATGTATCGTGATACGTATTGTATCGCTGTTCAAATGTAATGTTACACCCCTACTAAATAAAAATGTGCTGTCAAAATCAACAATGGTGTGAATTAGTCAGTCTTTTCAATAAAATGGCATTTGGCTTTAGTCATAATTTAGTCATCTTACATTATTTTAGTCGACAAAATATCGTGACATTTTAGTCGATTGAAACTATTGTTAATTTTGTTGACTAACGTGTATTTTGGCCGGCCTTCATGGTGTCTTAGTGGCTGATTCTACACGTGGTTTCAGGCTGAAAATAGCCGATCTATTTAGCTCAAATAACAGATTTGTGCTTGTAGATCTTGTAGATATTTTCTCCACTAGTCCCTCCCAAACATTATAGTCTAGTTTTGTATTAGTTGTCAAAATTGTCAAAACCATTTATACTTAGTTTTAATCATCATAGCATAGTTTATATTCATTAGTTTCCGTCGGTGAAAAAAGGTAGTCGACAAAAGAAAGGTGATACACCATGCATTTAAAAAGTATTTATGTCATATTGTTTATGTCCCAAAAACGTTTTTCAAAAGGTTTGAGGCTAAATTACCACTCCTGAATTAAATTACCACTCTCTCATTTTTGAATGGCTCTCAGAGCATTTTCAGCTGCAGTACCACCTTTGGCCTGAACTGCGCCAGCCCCCCCAAAATCTTTTTGAAAAAAAAAAATGTTTTTTTTGAAAAAAAAAGTTTTTTTTTTCTTCAAAAACGGCCGATGATGACGTCATCATCGGCAGCAAATCTGGATAGCCTGTTTTGAGAACCCGTGGGATACTTTTAACCTTCGCCTTCTCAAAACCATAGAAAGACACAACGGTCAGAAATGGGACTTTGAGGATAGAAGGCGCTAGTGGGACCCCAAAAAAAGGTTTTAAAATAGGAAAAGTGAAATTTCATGGTGTATCACCTTTAAGTGCATTTTGTTGCCAATCATTTGAGACTTTTACTCTGTAAAATATTGAATACATCACTTTTGCTTGTCATTACTACATATACATGTAACAGAGTATATATACTACACGTACTTGTAACAGAGTATTTCTATGGTGTTGATACCTTCACTTAAAGGACCATTTCACCTCTGGGACATCCAGATCTTATTTTATTGTTGTTTGGGACACGATCAACACCATCCTGAGTTAGTTTTTGTGTTCAATCTGTGATATTAGATATTTTAGTATTTCAGCATGCTCTAATGCATCATTGCACCTTTAAGCACTTTACAGTTTACACCATTGGCTTCCATCGAGGAGAACAGATAATCTCTCTCCTCTCTTTCTCCAAAGCCTTCTCACAGCTTGAACCGTTTGAACCTCTCCTCCTCGCTAATGCTTCCACTCCTCTCTCTCCTTCTGCCTCTCCTTCCGCACCTGTTCCCCACAACCTCTTGGCCTTTTTAAATTGATTTCTGCTTTTTTTATTTATTTAAAAGGAAGTTAAAGAATAAATCAGTCTGCTTGTCTCCATCACAGAAACATAGATCTCTCTCTCCTCTTCCATCTGGAGTGGAGAGGGAACGACAGCTGCCGTTTGAATCACCTCAGTAAAGGAATATTAAGACCTTGTAAGCGGTGATGGGCAAATCACTGTTATTTTATTTAAGTAAAAGTTGCAATACCACAACACAAAACTGTTCTGTTGTGAGCAAAAGGCCTGCATTTAAAAATGCCATTGATTAAAAGAGGGAAAGTGTTGGCATCAAATCAAAATGTACTGTAGCTACTCTACCAAGGTAAAATGACTAAATGTTTTCTTACTTCATCAAAATGTTTCAAAACCAGCCAACCTTCAAGCTTCTCCCAATTTCAAAGGAACACTTTGTCCCAAGTAAAAAAAAAGAAAAAAAAAGAAAACAAGTCTTGTTTGAATTGAGAAATCTTGTTTGAAATCAACTACCAATCGCAGTTCCCAACACAACCTCGAGAAATATGAAGAATTTGAAAAGGCTCTTGTGGCGTCCATTGGCACAATTCAAACAGGTTTTGGAATGCACTAGGTGTATTCGTTTTACTCCCGGTTGCTCTTAATGCCTTCCTTTTGCCTTCCTTTTTTTACATTTCGGTGTGTATTTTGTACAGTTTCCCTTGTCTCAAACCTTTCGGAATACATCACTGCTGGTAAAGGACTATACCAAAGCACAATGTGTTTGCATGGCTTTCAGTGAGAGACAGAGAGTGAGTCGACAGACATGTTTCTGAGTATCTGTCCACAGCCCTCCTCTGTCACAGCTTTAGAACATGTTATTTTACACACACACACGCACGCACGCACGCACGCACGCACGCGCGCGCACACACACACACACACACACACACACACACACACACACACACACACACACACACACACACACAGTGTGCATATTATGCTATATTTTATCTTGGCGTTCAAACTCTGCTATAGATTACCCCCTTGCTCAGCACTTATACACGACATCCATTTATTTTAAGAGCAGGGAGATGTAACAAACCTCCTCAGGGGAAAACAGAACCCTTAGCCAATAGAATACAGTTCAAAATCCTTCTGTTTGCCTATAAGGCCCGGCTCAATTTTGCGCCACCCTACATAACCAACCTAATCGAACGCCCAGATTCCACCAGGCTCTTAAAGGTTCCACGCACAAACCTAAAGCTAGGAGATCGTGCTTTCTCGGTCACCGTACCGAACCTGTGGAACACCCTGTCCATGAGTGTATCTTCCCAAGACTGTTTTCCCTGGCCCTTTAATCACATTTTGTATAAAAGTTTTACCCGTGTAACATTGTTGGTTTTTTTCGCACTGTATTGTATCTATAACATTGGATCATTTGGATAGGAAACGCGCTAGGATATGTATTGTTGTTGTTGTTTTTTTTTTTTATAATTTTTATCCCACAATTTTGTAACCCATTTTTTCACCCAGTGCTAATTGCCTATGTAATCCTGGGCTCTGCTCTCCCTCTGCCGCGCCTGGGGAGACAACGGACTGACCTCATGCTTCCTTCTCTGCATGAGGAGTCCAAGTTGCTTCTTTTCACCTGACAGTGGAGATTTTCCCTGGTTTGGACGTAGCGCGTGGAAGGAACACGTTATTCCAACCAGTTCCTTTCCCCTCCATCAGGCGCCCCGGCTGGCCAGGGGGAGGCATTATTGAGACCAGGATTACGAGCATGTTTTTGTGAGCGTATCAACCCTAGGAGACACAGGGAGAACATGCAAACTCCACACAGAAAGGCCTTATCGCCAACCCCACCTAGGGTGTGGGCGCTGATGACGCGGAGGAGGAACACGCCGTCAGCGCCCACAGCGTCCCCCGGCGGGAATCGAACCCAGGACTTTCTAGCTGTGAGGCGAAGCGCTAACCACCGTGTTTTTGTTGTTTTAAACTTGAACGTTGATCAGCGCCTTGATGGAGGCGTACTGCCCATATAAGGTAGCCTACTGCCAAGTAAAAAAAAGAAAAACAGGTTATAAAAATAAAAAACAGGTCACAAAATTGTGGCATAACATTTAAAAAAGAAGAAAAAAAAATACTAGAAAAGAAAAATTCTGAGAAATTTAAAAAAAAGGGAGGGAATCCTCCACAAAGTTATCCAAAATAACTAGTTGCTAAATATGTTCAATAGATGTGGTGGAGTACAATACATCTGAGATGAAGTGAAGTAGTATGTATACTTGAGTAAATTAAAAAGTAGCTCAACATGGAGTTGACTCAGTTTCTTCCCACCACTGCAGACCTGCCAATAAGACAAGGCTCATTAAGAAGAGTAGAGGAAGCAGACAGACATTGACATCAGGCCAGATGATCATAGATACTCTGGTATCAATACTGCAATGCAGAAACACTGTTACAAGTAAAAGTCTGGAATTCTACATTTACTTGAGTAAAAGTACAAAGTACTGTCATCAAATTTCACAAGTTTTAACAAAAAAAAACAAAAAAAAACATCAGATCTACAACCTCACAATGTGTTGCATCGCGACACATTGTGAGATTTGTAGATTGGTGAACTGAACATTTATAAATGTGTTTACTAATGCTTAGTAAATGTATGAATAATGCTATGCCAATGATGAATTCATAATGAATGAATGAAAGTATTTTACTCTTGCTTAACTAAGGATTAATACTTAATATTAATAATAGTGTATAGTTCAAACGGGGAACCAAATCCCTTTTATGCCCATATATGGAGATCCCTGAGATGCCAGGGGAACAAATCCCTTTTATACCCATATATGGAGATCCCTATGTGGAGCTGACTACCATCATCTGGATCTCTATGTAAAAGTCCATATATGGGTATTAACCAGAATCCCTTTTATGCCCATATATGGAGATCCCTGATGTCATCAATATTAACTCAATAGCTGCCGGGCGCCGCTAGGTGCCGCTAGAGTGCCAGCCATTCTCCCGTAGGCATTCACTATCACATCCGGGTCGCCAGCCTGAACTGGCTTGGCTTTTCACTCGAATGAGTGCTATGCTAGCGAGCCGGAGGAAGTTAGCAATCAGTTAGCAATCGACTATATAATTTTTTAGAAGAGCGATCTAAAGTTATTCAGCCGCCAAAATAACTTGTCTGCTGGCCTCGGAACACAATCCGGAGAAAATCCGCTGTAAAGATGTGTTTTTCTATTGGAGTGGGCGGCGTGCTGCGGCCTTTTCTTCCCATTACGTGCCGTGTAAACAGAATCGCGGCCTTGTGCTAGGATGCTAAATTAGACCGGGGCTTCGTTGATGCCTCCGATTATTTAATTCATTTTACTAAAGGAACCGAATAATGTCGGTTCTTGTAATCCTTAATACGTCTTGCTGAAACAGCGTTTTTTTGGGGGGGCTCTAAACTTTTTTCTAAACCATTTTCAATGGAATAAATCATCGGGACAAGTAGAATGGCTCATTGGGAAGCGGTGGAGGAGCCAGGACCACCCACGTCGCTACTAGCAGCTCAGGGTAAGGGAAATAGATTAAAAAAATAGTATTGGAATGGAAAAAAGAACCGAGATTATTCGGTTTTCGCACAGAAAGAGTTAATATGGTCCGATATACATCACTGGCCAGAAGGCCAAGACAGCTGTATCCTAAAACTCTAACTTTTATACCCGAACGCACAAGCTGATTTCTAATGTAGTTTAATACTACGCAGCTGTTGCCCGTTTGCCGCGGCTTTCTGATTGGCTGAGGTGGGGTAGAGCGTTCGGCACCGCCTACCGACCAGCGACCGCACAATTTGACTTGTCTTCATTCCATCACTTCAATAAAGCAAGGAAACGTGTCTGAGCTCGAGCTGAGAATCGAGCTGTCTGAAGAGATGAACCAGAAGACTTGTCTAATGTCTACACAGCCTTTGTCATAGTCCAAGGTGATAGCTAATCACTCCACCCTGGTGTAGTTTTCTAGCTATCACCTAGATAGCTCTTCACCTGTTTAGGTGATAGCTAGAAAACGACACCATGGTGGAGTGATGAGCTATCACCTTGGACTATGATAAGGCCTTAAGTGTTTGGGGGTATTTGAAGGAGGACCACTGTATTACTTTCACACTTTCACAATTGGTATATGAATATGTCCTGCAATTTCAGAGGCAGGCGATCAAGCCCTAAGTGTCTGCAGTGGGATCCAGGGAGATGGATCCCACGCAGTCCCACACGGACGAAGATACCCAGCAGCTCAGGAGGAGGTGTGACGTTCTGGAGACTTTGCTGGCTCAGCGCTCCAAGAGTCCCTCTCCTAAAGGTCCCTCTCCTCAAGTGTCATTGTAGAGAAAAACTAAAGACTGTGAGTCAACAACTATTCTTCACTGAGATGTGTAGCCTGGCTGCCAGCCTGTTTGCTCCGTTCCACGATTTGTTTTGTCTCTGCATCTCAGTCTGGAAATGAATCAGTTGACTCGTAATTCTGAACATCCGTTGTGAAGTAGGAACGTCGTTGCTGATTGGATGTTGTTCAAACGAATCAGAGTAGGGTTAGGGTAGCTATGTCCTCACAGACCAATCGGAAGCTGCGGTTGTGTTCCAGCAGCCCACCTCCCCTTGGAGATAGGAGGCTTTCCAGACTGAGATGCGGAGAGACAAAACAAATCGCGGAACGGAGCGAACAGGCTGGCACCCAGGCTATGAGATGTGTACATTGAACTTCTGTTTGATAGACTATTGTGTTACGAATGTTTACATTGTACTGCTACTGCATGTACATATATGAAAGTACATGTTAAAAGGATGACAGAAAGATCCTGGAGCTTCAAATTGTTCTATGTATTAAGGGTAGGCAATGAAATTTAATGAAATGTTAAACTAGGCCCTGATCCTAAAAAGGTTGAACCATTGGTCTAATTGACTTGTTTTGAGATGTTTGTAGTTGTCTCCGCAAGGCCGAAACTGTTTTCGCCCCCCTTGTCCATCCGCAACCTTCTGTTTGTGGACAGATAATCTCTGCCACCGTTGGAACCATTGCAGCGAACTGCACGCGCATTCCCTAGATGCCAGAGCAGAACCCCTGCCCAGATTTTTTTTTCCTTTTTTTTGCAAAACACCTTTTAGAAAGTACTCCTACAGATTTAGTGCAAGAATCACACAAATCAGTATCTCTAGTAATTAAAACGAAAATGGGTGTTTCAGATTGTCGCTTTTCGCCCTTAGGCGTCTTACTGGTAGTGTATTGTTATTATAAAGTGCTACCCAATAGTTTTATCATGGTATTGCTTTTACTTTTACTTAAAATAAACTTCCAGCAGTGGAGGGGAAAGGATCTCCGACCGTGAGACAAGGCTCATTAGATGATCATCTGGCAATATGTCAAGGTCCTGGACTGTCTGGTGCCTCCTCACTTCTCTGGTAGTGCTCCAGACTGATCAGAAGAAAGCTCTCTCTCTCTCTCTCTCTCCCTCTCTCTCTCTCTCTCTCTCTTTCTTTCCCTCCCTCACTCCCTCCCTCCCACCTGTTTACCAAGGTGACACCCGCAGCTGTCGGCGTGTCAGTAGAAATCACACCGCGCTTCTATCGGATAGTAACGCCCCCCTCCTCCTCCCCCCATATCCCCCCGCTCACCGCTCCTCACCCCTCCGGCTCATTAGCCGTATGGCTCCGCTTGGCAGTCAATCTGTCATCGGCTAATTACCGTCGCTATTTGTTTATTAGGCTCTTGTTCTTCTCTGGCTTTTAAAAAGGTTGTCCTAATTAAAAGTTTCACATCCGGCCGGATGGATAGTGTATCCGCGTCGCCTCGTTGCCATGTCTCTCTCTCCAGGGGTGTCGCACCAAATTCTGGGCCCTGGGTACAAGGTTTCACTGCGGGCCCCCCATGAATGTTCTTCATAGGGGAAAAATTGCTGAAATACAAGCTCACAGTGCGGCAAGCTTGTAGATCTGCTATTTTTTTGTGCAAGTATTTGAATATTTCACATCCTTCTAAGGTTTTTTGAAAAAAAAAATATATATGTTTCTGTCATTGGTGCTCAAACTTTCTCATTTGAAGGACCCCCAAAATTACATCTATTTGGCCACGGACGCCCATCTCAAAATATTTAGTTCCAGGGACACCCCCCCAGAAGCAAAATTTGAGCTTAAAAATGTGCACACATTTTCACAACTTAAAAAAAAAATAGCAGATCTACAAGTTTGCAGTGCCGCGCTGTGAGTTTGTATATCTGCTATTTTTCAATAGCTAAAGTATAAAATAATTAAGGCCCCTCCACCTTGGGCCCTAGTAACTCAGCCCCCCCCCCCCTTTGTGACGCCCCTGTCTCTCTCTCTCTCTCTCTCTCTCTCTCTCTCTCTCTCTCTGTCCTTGTACATAATATCCGCTGTGTGTCGTTTAGTGGAGGTTACAACCTGTTGAATGAAAAGCACATCCCCCCCCCCCCACCGCTGGCTTAGCACAAGGCTTATTTACGAGCCTCCGTGACAAAAGATGCTCCTAAATCTCCACCGGTCTCACTTTTGTCCTCTAAATGTAAAGGTTTACAATCTGGTCGCTTTGCTGTCGGGCAAAAACCACGTATCTCCGTCAACTTTCAGCTCTTACTCTTATATTATCCATCGATTAATGTCGCTATGCAAAAAAGTCAATAAAACTTGGAAATGGGTATGCCTTTGCCACCAGGGAGAAACACTGGAGAAAGTCCTTTCCAGTGTGAAATGTGTGACAAGAGTTTCAGTGGGTCAGACCACCTGAGGAGACACCAGCATGTCCACAGTGGAGAGAAACCATACCACTGTGCACAGTGTGGCAAGAGTTTCAGTGGGTCAGTAATCCTGAGGAGACACCAGCATGTCCACAGTGGAGAGAAACCATACCACTGTGCAGCAAGAGTTTCAGTACCTCAAGAAGCCAGAAGAGACACCAGCTTGTCCACACTGGAGAAAGTCCTTTCCAGTGTAAAGTGTGTGACAAGAGTTTCAGTCAGTCAGACAGCCTGACCAGCATGTCCAGTCCACAGTGGAGAGAAGCCATACCACTGTGCACAGTGTGGCAAGAGTTTCAATGATCTTTCTTACTGGCAGGTCCTTGTTTGTCATTAATGTCTGGCCTGAATAAGGCTGGCCATGTCAGCGGCCAGCACATGGTCCCTGGCTTTTGCATTTTCTTTGATCAAAATTACCCATCCACTGGGTGCGAGCGAATAAGCGGTCTGACCGGCGGCTCTCCCATTGCGTGCATGCACTGGCGGGGTTTGTTAACTATTGGTTGGATCACCGGTATGATCGGTACGCCTGAAACTCGTAGAGTGAGAAAGGTTCGATGGTGAAAAAATATGCGTGAATAGAATGAGTTTATTTTTCGCGTGTCTGTAATGAATTCATCGAAATGAATCAGTTAAAGTCCCAGCACAAACCTTCTGTTTGTCCCAGTCATGGTGTTGATAACTCTAGCTGCTGTCCTGCATGTGGCTCTTTATTCAGCAGTCCATCACTTTTAATACATACAGTGGAGAGAGAATGGATGAGGGGTGAGAGAGAGGTGAGAGGGTAGAGACTGTGAGCATGCACGCACGCACGCACACACACACGCACGCACCCATGCACGCACGTGCACACACACACACACACACACACACACACACACACACACACACACACACACACACACACACACACACACACACACACACACACACACAGCAGATGTCTTTGTATCAAGACAGAGAAGTGGACATCCCTTGACATCTTCTCTCTCTTTCTCTCTCTCTCTCACGTGCACACGCACGGCACAAGCACACGCGCACACTCACGCACACACACACGCACACACACAGGCTGCGTTATGGGACTCTCTCCCTGTCCCTCTATGCCTCTGGCAGATCTCATGCATAATTTAACAATAAGATCAGAATCTAAACGCACTATATGGATGTGCCTGTCGGCGTGTGTGTGTGGGTGTGTGTGTGTGTGTGCGTGCGTGTGTGCATGCGTGCGTGTGTGGGAGTCAGAGGGGGATACAGGGGAATCTGAGGCTTGGTCCAAAAAAGAGATAATTCAGTGTTTGAAGTCAAAATATAATTTTGATGTCTGCTTAAAGCTAGAACTCCACAAAAAATAACTCAAAATTCTCAATAGTCTATAGCACGAGTTAGTGTTGTAGTACTCGAGTCAATGACTCATCTCGAGTCAGGACTCGAGTCCAAATTTTCATTGACTCTGTCTCGTCTCGGTCTCGCCCTTAATTTGACTTGGACTCGACTCAGTCTCGGACCATTCGACTCAGGACTTGCCCCCCACGAGTCCTCTCGAGTCGAGTCACTACAATGCAATGGAATAAATGTATTTCATCCATATGAGGAGAGCATTCACGTTAACGCTGCCTTGTTAAGTAACAGAGCATATCTGACGAGCATCTGATAGGCACACACACTGGCACGCACGCACACACACTAGCACGCACGCACGCACACACACGTACGCACGCACGCACGCACACACACACACACACACACACACACACACACACACATTAACCAAGAAGATTGGGTCAGGCTGGTGGTCGGTCTGGGTAACCAGTGGGGATTTTTCCAAGCTCTTTACGGCCCTACAATACAGGCCTACCATTCCCTCTTTCACACCCGTGGCAAGGTCCCCGTTACCTGGGGGCACCCTGCCACCTTTTGGATGCTCTCTCGCCTCTGCTGGTGGAATATATACTCGATGGTTGCATGCATTGCAAAAGCCAAGCAGAACTTCACCCGTGCTCTTGCTAAATACATCATCTGGGTACAGTAGTAGACCTGTAATTCGTTTTTAATTAATATTATTTTTGTTATCACTTTTTGGTGCATGGGCATCAATATTATCCATATCATGATATTAGACCGGATAATTATTTTCTGTGATTTGGGATATTGTACTACATATACCAAGTCTTATTTGTACATGAAAGTACTTCTTCCACCTGCCTGACTCAAATGTCTTGTTCTTAGACAGAACATTGGTATGGGAAAAAACTCCCTCTCCATAAAATTCCCTCAAACCTAAACCACAGCAACTAAAGGTTATTTGGGGAGACCTATTGTTTTAATTTGAAGACAAGCCATTCATTTGAAAGGTATTGGCCAGAAACACCAGACAGGTGAATGCACAAGAACACCCCCCCCCCCCCCCCCAAAAAAAAAAGTGAAAAATAAAACAAAAACAAACAAAAAAATATTGTTTTCTGCAGCCTACCTATCAAAAAAATACAAAAATAGACTCTGTTGGTCTCGGACTCGACCCCCAGAGAGTCAATGAGAGGCAGGCGGCTTTTTCGGCCGCGCAGCGAAGTTTTGGGGCGGCGAGGCGAGCGGGCGCGGTCCCGTGAAATTTAGATTCAACATACCGTATTAAAAAAGAAGTAAAAAACAGGATGCAAACAACCACTGCTTTACATTACCTAAGAACTTTTACTCAATATTTTAACATTTTGGACAACATAGACAATTTTACATGGTTGTGCCAAGATGTCCTTAGTGCCCACCTATCCTGTTTCCATCGTGGGCTTTTTCTTTTTTTCTTGAACACCTGCTTACGTGATTGTCAGAGGTCATAGTATGTGTGGGGAAGATGGCACATATTGGTTACAAAGTAAAGGTCACAACTAATGCAGTGATGTATGGAGTCTTTGATGAAAAAGATTCTGCCATGGACCAGGAGACAAAAAAAGGCCATGTTCTGCTATATATTGTATTTAAATGCCTATATGTGATACAATTGCTTACAAGTTTTGTAAACCCTGAATAATTTAAATAAAGTGTATTTAAAAAGTGAGGGCATGTTATGGTTGGGGTTCAGAGCTGGGTGAGAGGGAGGAACTGGCAACTGGCTGGTATTGCGGAATATGTTGCAGGCTTACAGTCCAACCACAAGCTCTACAGGTCAGGTCAACTGGACAACGTTCATGGTCTCAGAAGAGTAACAAATCCATGGACTGCATTCCGCATATGTACAACTAACGCAGCATAACCAGTGGACTGTAGGATTTGTGAAAGCCTGTTATAGCCATGTTGCGTATGCCGCCTACAAAGGCGTTGGCTTGAGTTTAGAAGAATGTCCAGCCTCCCCAACTCCCCAACCTGGGAGCCCCACCTCTCCTCTCCCCCCTGCCAGTCTGGGGAGCGCCACCCACCTTCTCCCTCTTCCCAGTCTGGGGAGACCTCGTCCCACCTCACCGTATATCAGGCTGAGGACGCGGTCTATCCCTAGGATAGAGAGCCCCGCCCCCCCTCCCCAAATTCCCAGTCCTGGGAGCTCCACCCCCCCTCCCCAACTCCCCAACCTGGGGAGCCCCACCTCTCCTCTCCTCCCTGCCAGTCTGGGGAGCCCCACCCACCTTCTCCCTCTTCCCAGTCTGGGGAGACCTCGTCCCACCTCACCGTATATCAGGCTGAGGACGCGGTCTATCCCTAGGACGCGTAAGAGGGCCGCAAACCCCTCTGATTAGCCACTCCCCCCCCCCCCCCGCAAACCCCTCTAATTTTTATTTCAGTTTGATGTTATATAATAAAAAGTTTTTTTGAAGTCTTTGAAGTCAATGTTAAAAAAGTTTAAAAGTTTACAAGTGTTTCTAAATAATTCACAATTTTTTAATTTCATTTCATTTAAAAGTTCATATAATAAAAAGTTTTTTGAAGTCTTTGAAGTCACAGCATCACTCCATTTGAGACGGAAATCCAAATACTGCGCCCTGGGTTGATGAGCGTCATGGATGGCAAGGATTCCTGCGCATGATTTGTCTTCACCAACATACAATACCCCAAACCCCAGCGAAATGAGATTTGAGATTTGACAAGCACGTGTTCAACATTGGACAAGACAGATGTGGTGCCATTATTCTGAGTGAAGACTTAAAGGACCTACACCATGAATTTTCACTTTTTCTATTTTAAAACCTTTTTTTGGGGTCCCACTGGCACCTTCTATCCTCACAAAGTCCTATTTCTGACCGTTGTGTCTTTCTCTGGTTTTGGGCAGACAGAGATGAAAAGCTTTCCACGGGTTCTCAGAACAGTGCTGTTCTGAGAGTTGACGCATGTGACGTCACACGCGTTCCCCCCCCCCCCCCCCCCCCCCCCGCCCTTCGGGTAAAAACCAGAGCTACTCTTCTAAACCCAGCCCCTCATTTGTTTCTAATTTGCTTAGCCTCCACTTCCATCTGCAACTGGCTTACTGTTCTGGGGCTGCTCACTCAGTGCTCTCACTCACTTTTATTCTATGAACATTTTTGCTATCAACATGTCCAAGGAGAAGTCTTAACGTTCCTGGATTGCACTATAAATGTGACGTTATAGACTGCGAGGACCCAAGCTTCGTCCCTTCTAACAAGGAAACAAAAGACCTATTTTTAATGATCCGAGGCCTTCTGAACCCTGGGCCTAAATTTTCCGCGGTGGCCGGGTGGGAGCTCGCGGTGGCCGGGTGGGAGCGAGCCGCGGAGCTCGCCGCGGTGGCCGGGTGGGAGCGAGCCGCGGTGGCCGAATCCACCGCGATTTCTTAACCAAGTAGCTGCTTGTCGCGGCCGGGACCGCCGCAGCTCCGACCCGGTGGACAGAGCGGCGGTCCTGGCCGCGACAAGCAGCTCAAGCAGACAGCCCGCCTCTTCTGTCACTGTCCCGGTCCTCCCTTCACTCTCCCCGGCTATAGAGAGCTTAAACACACCGCCTCTTCAATCACTGTCCCCGGCTAGAAAGAGCTCCACACCCCGCCTCTCCTCTCACTATCCACGGCTACACGCCGCCTCTTCTATCGCTGTCCCCGGCTATAGAGAGCTGGCCACCCCGCCTCTCCCTTCACTATCTCCGGCTAGAAAGAGCTCCACACCCCGCCTCTCCTCTCACTATCCACGGCTACACGCCGCCTCTTCTATCGCTGTCCCCGGCTATAGAGAGCTGGCCACCCCGCCTCTCCCTTCACTATCTCCGGCTAGAAAGAGCTCCACACCCCGCCTCTCCTCTCTCTATCCACGGCTACACGCCGCCTCTTCTATCGCTGTCCCCGGCTATAGAGAGCTGGCCACCCCGCCTCTCCCTTCACTATCTCCGGCTAGAAAGAGCTCCACACCCCGCCTCTCCTCTCTCTATCCACGGCTACACGGGGCCGCTGCTGCCCGCTGCGCTGCAGATGAAAACGCTCCAAGCCTCCAACCAGGAGGAAGAGGATTTGACAGTAGGCTTATATCATACAACATAGGCCTACAGTAGGCTATAATCAGAGCTGGAACATTATCCTATTTTTGTATTGGCCCAATATTACATTATTTGTTGTCGACAACGTTGGAGAGGAGAGGAGGGGAGGGGGGAGGGGGAGGGTGGAAAAACCCCACTAGAGCAAACAAAGGCCGTTTTGGTATTGCAGCTGCAGGGCCTAATTATAGCACAGCTATAAGAAACAAGAGGAATGGTCAGGGTGTGTGTTGGGGGTTAAGACCTGTCTAAGACTCAATTTTGAGCATATATTTATACAAAAAATATAGTTTTAAAAGCATGGTGTAGGCCCTTTAAAGTCTTTGCTGGTCAAAGGCGGCAAGCCAAATTCCACGTTGTTACTCCCCAGGGGGAGAATCGACCCGGGAAAGTCGCCTTCCACATGCGCTATCCGTGAAGATCGAGCACTGTTGGTTTCCGTGAAGATCGACAACTGTTGATTTCCAATTTGGATGTCTATGTAATAATAATTGTTGGAGCCATTCTCAGTTCAGTTGTTTTTGTGACTAAATGTCGCCCCCTCTCGGTCGCATTAAGCAATGGCACCATAGGTCCCTTTAATTAGTCTACAGCTGCGTGAAGGAAGACGCCAGTAGTAGAGAAACAGGTTTTCAACCGCTCGCATGCACCGCTCGTGTCGCATCTCTTTAAGTTTGAACACTTCACAAAGCGCGTATTTTGAACTTTGTATCATCGAATCATTTGAGCTTATTATGAACTTATATTGAGCGCTTGTTTGTTTTGAAACCATTTAGTTAAGTCTGGAGCCTGTTTTGTTTCATTGTTTACCCCCGTTTATTTGAAACTTTCACTACAACAACCCCAAACAACAACTCCTGCCATAATACAGCCAGTGTGAATTCACCGTCAAGAACCAACAACAAACAGTGAGTAACAAACAGCCCAAGTCAAGATTGAAGAGCGTGTTAAAACCCTAGTCTACTGGCCTAGAAGGGAAATTGGCCCTACAATAATAATAATTCAGAATGGAACCGACGAAACCTCCATGCCAAGAGGGAGATCATGGTCATTTTACGTCAACGGCAAGCTGAGCCAAGATTGTTGCAGATTGTGGACCTGTTTGTTCTGCTGTTCAGTGTGGACCAGCTTCATTACAGGGCAGTTTTGAAGTCAAGTTGAAACAACGATGACCGGAAGATACAAGGTGTTGTTCATTGACACTTGGCATAACCTGCCCATCAACCCTGCACCTGCTCATGGTCCGGCGGCGTGGGCTAATGACTCACAAGGTCATGTGGAGCACATGGAGCACAATCCTTTACGTGACCAATGTTCCTCGCAGCCTGTAAAGCCTCTATCAGAGTCCAGGGTGAAGAGCTATTCACTTCACTGCTGTGTAGTTTTCTAGCTACCACCTAAAAATACATAACAAAGCCTGGGTGACATCTGTCACCCAGGAAGTCAAAGAAGTGTAATGGTTTAACACAGTGTCCCTTCCGTCAGTCAAACACTGAGGGACTTATCACTGGCAGATGTCGGATGACTGGGACGCTACAAGAACGACCCAGAACAATCTGCCTCTGTTTCTTCCCCATGTTGTTGATGTCGGTGTAATGCTTAGGGAAACCAAAAATCTGCTATATTTCGGTTAGCCATCCTCTTTGGGCTTCAGCTTGTTCAGGCTCCTTTCATAACCCTAACCCTAACCCTAACCCGAGTTTCCAGAGGCTCCTGCGGTGCACGTCTTTTGAGGAGAGAAGGAGGCCCTCTCTCCTCAAAAACAACTTTTCCGACACCGGAAGGTTTAACGTGTTGCCGCAGGACCAACCCTTCATCCTGGAACTGCTGGACAGGGCCATCGCCGACGTCGAAACGGCCCCGGGCACAAGGATTATGGTCACGCTAACCCGCTTCGGACAGAAGTCGCCGGCCCCGGTTGACCTCGGGGACATAGTCGCGGACACCGCCTCAGTCGAGGCGGTGCAGCCGGTACACGCGGCTGTGTCCCTGAGGGACACCGACGGGTCGGTTGACCTTCTGTGGTCCCGCTTTGGACTTCACAGGATAATTGGCGGTCGCGGCAGGGTGTTCACCACCTATGCCCTGCACGAGGCTGCCAATTATCAAAGCAACCTGACCCACAACACTGCCCCGGACTGGAACGACCGCCTCACCGCGGTGTTTCCGCCAGCTGATGGAGGTGTGGCACAGTTGACGTTTGTGCAACTGTACACAGACGGGCCACACCTCCATCAGTCGCCGTTTTTTAAACACCCGGTGACGGCGGTTGTGTGTGGCACGGGCCTCGTCCACAGTGAGGTGGGGAAGAGCCAGTATGCGCGCGCTCGAAAGTACACCGCCCATTTCTCGGACATGGCAGGGAAGATGGGGGTGCAGCTTTGCGCCAGGCTGGAGGGGGTGTTGCGCTTCTCGCGAGGTGACATCCCCTCCAGCCTAACCCCCACTTCCCTGCTGGATGTGGGGCGCCTGCAGCAACTGGTGGCGGAAGTACCCCTCATCCTCCCCATGAGGAACAACCGCCACGGCGAGGGGCTGAGCTGGCTGTGCAGGCTGCTTGGGGAGTATATGGCCGAACGGTTGGAGCAGCTGCTGCATTCCAACGGCCAGCGCGGAGGCTTTAACGCCTCCTGGGAAGCTTTCCAGCTGGAGCTGGCCCTGGAAGAGCTCTTCCACGGGCAGCCGAGGGACCCGGACGATGTCGTGTGGAGCACATCCCTGGGCTGCTCCACCTCCCAGGCAAGGAGCTCTTCCAGGGTCAGCGGCTTGCTGGCGCTGGAAAATTGGAATGCAGCAGCTGCCGACGTCACCTCCCACCCCCCAATCACCTGGACCCCATCCCACCTTGTCAAGGACATGGTCCGGAGGTGCTTCCGGGTGGTTGATTTCATCGAAGCCCCGGACCATGTCCTTGGCAAGGAACTGGTCAGCGTGCTCCTCGGTGACGTCACGGGCGAACCGCGTAACTACTCCGAATGGCAGGACGCTGCCACAATCCCCCCTGACCTGGTGAACGCCTACACCTACCAGGCAGTCGTCGATCTGGTCATGGCCCACAGCCACCACTTCTGCCACGGGGCGGGTAATGTGTTTGCTCGTGCGCTGGAGCTCCTGGGACCCAGTAGGCGCGATCCCAAGCACCTGCTGCTTGCGGGGTTCCGGGAGCTCCAGCTAGTGTGGTTCCCAGGAATCAGCTTCTGGACGAAAGGTCGAAGGCAGGACATCTCCTGGGAACGCACGTGGGTGGTGCACGACGCCCAAACCCGCCCCGTGGTGGACGTCACCAGGGTGGTCAACTGGCCTGACCGGATCCTTGATAACCTGGAGCGGAGGGGGGTTGTCGCAGCAAACAAGACCTTTACAGACAGCGGGGCATGCCTTGGGTCCAGGAGGCTCTGCGGCGGATCCCGGAGAAATGCATAAGCCACACCAGGGCCTCTGTCCAGGATAAGCTACTCAATACCATGAGCCTGATTAGCGTTGTGGCTATGAAACAGCTGGGGACATGGATTGAGTATAGGGAGGCCTACCAGCTGTCCATGCAGGGTATCTTGACCATCGACCAGCTCCAAGAATACCACATCCTGGGTCCCTGGACCCTGGTCACTCTGCAAGGCGCTCAGGGAGAACGGGTGCTGTACAACCTGCATGACGACATCCCGTTCAAGCTGGCCGAGCTCCCTGAGCGCCGGTGGAGGGTCAGGCCAGAGGCCCCAGAGACGGAAGGGGAGCCCACAGCAGCAGCAGCAGCAACCGAGTACGAGCCCATGCCGCCATCTGAGGGGGAAGCTCAGCTGCTCGACGAGAGGGAGGATGACAATCGTTACCTCGAGAGGGACATCCCCTTCATGAGGCCAGTGGGGGGGCCTTACACAAAGTGGACACCGGAGGAGGTGGCCTGCGTCCCTCTCGAGGTTGGGGTTCGTCTCTCTTTGGCATACGAGCAATACGTGGTAAACTGCCGGGAAGCCCTGCTCATGGCAAGGCCATTGAAGTCCTTTAAAATAAAAAGGCAAAAGATGCAAAAACTGGCCAGAAGATAGAGTTTATGTTTATACTCCCCCCTTTAAGTTCATCCCTCCGTCTTTGGGTGTCTTTTGTGTTTGTTGGTTAAAGAAAACAAACAAACAAAAAAATAAATAAATATATATATATATATATAACAGTATACACATAATGATATGTGGTAGGTTTTTTCCATATTGTTTTAATCCCCCCCCCTACCACTACTTTAAGTTCATCCCTTCCATCCCCGTAGTCGCCAGAGGCTGGCCATTTTATTTTCAATTATTGTTTTTTGTTTATATTTTTCTTTTGTGTCTTTGGGTGTCGTGTGTGTTTGTGTGTAAAAAAATAAATAAATAAATAACTGTATACTGTATGGTAGGGTTGTTCTCTATTTTTTAATCCCCCCCCCCTACCACTACTTTAAGTTCATCCCTCCCATCCCCGTAGTCGCCAGAGGCTGGCCATTTTATTTTCATTTATTGTTTTTGTTAAAAAAAAAAAAAAACACCCCCACATGGACTCTGCCTTGACGTGGCGTGGGGGATCACCGACTTAACAGTCTGTGATGTGATTCAAAGACGCACGACTAAAGAGTCCAAAGGGGTTATCAGGCTTGAGTAGACAAACAGGATCCATTTGTTGGAACCATACAACTGGAACCATGGAACCAATCAAGCTTAGATCACAAATTACAGCACTTTGGAGGCATCGTAGAAAAAAAAAACATTCAGTTTTCTAAATCAGCGGGACCTATATTAGCTGTGTACAGCATCAAAACCCAATATATGCATATGCCCATAAAAGGGCAGGCAGTAGAAATCATTCGCAGCCTGACTTACAGGTCGAAGATTGACCTAAAGGCCTACACCTACCAGGGCGGCCATTTTTTGAAGACTAAAGGCCATTTTGTGAGATACACTAACCCTACAACAAACAGTAGCGCTAGTGTTTGAACCAAAACCCGGGATTAAATGAAAGAAAAACAGAGACACTGATTGAATAAACTGAATATTTTTTATTTATTTTTAAATTAAATTCTTCCCTCCCTCCATCTCCTCAGTCAGGGGTTAGGGTCCGCCTCATCGTCCGCGAAGTACTGTTGTGAGTAAAAAAGAGACAGACTCATGTCAGTGAACAATATCACCGGACAATGAAAGCACTATTACTTGCATCAATTGAGAAAAAGAAATGTATATACTTACGGCCTCATCTTCAGGAGGTAGGGGGGGGACATGCCCTGGGAGTCCCTGGTCCGGATTACCAGGGGCTGGCGGGGGAACTGCTGGGTTGTCCAGCACGGCTTCTGGACCTCCCGGGTTGGGGTTTATGGGAAAGGATGAAGGATGAGGATCATCCTTGGCTAGTAGGGATATTAGGTTGCGCCTTGGCAAAGCACGGTTGCCCCTCCTGGGGAGCTGTTCCATTTTCTTTGTGGGTGTCGATAGCTTTCTTCTTCCTCTCTGTGGTACATTACTGCGGGAAGTAGGGGTGCTGCGTGGGCGGCCGCCCTTCCTCCCCCAGGTCCCACCGCCCCCCTATCAAACCCCCTAAAGGGGGGTTGGGGGAAAAATACAAATAAATATTCACATAATTAAAAAACATGTGTGACACCAGTCATGTTGCCATACCTTAGCAACAGGCACGATTACAGTACATTTTATTATTTCCCCCTGTAGCTAAGGTATGGCAGCTGCCATAGCTTGCCATACCCAATTGACGCCTCAGTCTGGGCACAACAGGACTCAGCGTTTGTCAATCTGTGGGTCGAGACCCCAGAGAGGTCCCAAAATGATTTTGGGGGGTCCCCAAATGATTTAACATTGTTTTCTCACTCAACTTAAACAAAACAACATAGAGTGTATTGAGGGTTTATGTACATGTCTAAAGTGACAACGTAAGGACTTTTTTAACCTCTGAAATGACAAATTAAATTGACAAAGGTCAAATTGTCAAATATTAGAGGCTGAAATTGTGAAAATAGCTGATCTACATGCTCACAATGCCTCGCAACGTGAGGGGTTGTGAGCATGTAGATCTGCTATTTTCACAATAGAACCGTGTTATACAAAATGTTGTGCCTCATCTCCTAGTGCTCGTCAGGGTGGGGGTCCCAAGTTAAAATATGATTATTTTGGGGGTCGCAGCCAGAAAAGGTTTAGAACCACTGCCTTATTGACTGTTTCATTTATTTATTTCAAGACCCATTTTTCATTTTGACTAAAACGATTGACTAAAACTGGACTAAAACCTTTGTGTGGGTTCGTCAACTAAAACTTGACTAAAACCTTTTGAGTTTTAGTCGACTAAAACTAGACTAAAACTATCAGGGATATAAATGACTAAAATCTGACTAAAACTAAGAAGCATTTCATCAAAAAGACTATGACTAAGACTAAATCTAAAATGCCCGCCAAAAACAACACTGGTTTGTAGGTCCTCGATAGGTGCGTCTTCTCCATCAGGGTCATCATCATCCTCTTCCTCTTCACTCTGTGGCTTCTTTGCTGCCTTGCCATTTTTCACTGCTTTGACTGGAGCTGGTGTTGCTTTTTGAGGGGACTGGAGCCTCTTCTTCCTCTTCACTGCTTTCCTCTGAGCTTTATCCTTAGACCTTCAACATCTTCTACAACCGGCCTAGGTTGTTTAAGGAGAAAATAAAATAAGAATAATATGTTCAAATAAAACAGAATAATAAGAGAGAGATAAGATAAGTACAGTACAGGCCCTGAGCTCAGGCCCTGAGCTGATTTAACACGGTGTCCATTTGTCAGTCAAACACTAAGGGACTTATCACTGGCAGATGTCGAATGACTGGGACGCTACAAGAACGACCCAGAACAATCTGCCTCTGTTTCTTCCCCATGTTGTTGACGTCGGTGTAATGCTTGGGGAAACCAAAAATCTGCTCTATTTCGGTTAGCCATCCTCTTTGGGCCTCAGCTTGTTCAGGATCCTTTCGAACTCAAAGAAGAGAAGACCCGTTCCACCATATAAGCCGTATCTGTGAGGGTTGACTGTGCTTTACCCGACCAATATTCCTCGCAGCCTGTACGACAGACCTCAGGGGGATATCTACACTTGGTTCATACAAAGCCTCTCACAGAAGCAGATGGCTCTTCACATCTTCTTCCCTTTGTGTGACGTGGTGGAGAAGGCATATTACAAGTACAGGGACAGAATCATGCAGGATTCAGATGCAACCAAATTCACTGAGTTTTTCATAGCTTTCTTTGACATGGATCGTGGTAAGACACTGCTTGAAGATACCGGCCACAACGACACCACAGCACTCTATAAGGAATACATGGACTACAACATTGGAGAAGACAGATGTCCATTATTCTGAGTGAAGACATAAAGTGTTTGCCGGCCAAAGGCAAGCCAAATTCCACATGGTTATTCCCCAAGGGGAGAATCGACCCGGGAGAGACGCCTTCCACATGCGCTATCCATGAAGAGCACTGTTGGGTATGCCAAGAGGGAGATCATACCGAGCTTCAGTCGGTATGATCGGTGTGTTTATATCTGTCGGTGTGTTTATATCTGTCACCTACACATGGTACAGATGTCAATTTCAATTAAATTCAAAGGAGCTTTATTGGCATGAGAAAACATACGTTTACATTGCCAAAGCAAGTGTCACAAATAAAATAAAAACAGTTGAAAATGGGGAACATAGGCCTATACATTGGGAGGGGGTACAGCATTGTGTAAACAGAGCTATGTTGCATTGTGACATTTTATATATATATACAGGGTATAAAGCTTTTGGAACAAATAACAGCAGTATTTTTGTTTCTCAAAATGCATTTTAAAGGTAGCAGCTCTGTTTCATACTGTATGTGCAGTAGGTCTAGAAGTCAATCCATGGTTTATAGTCCTTAGGGTGGTTGTGTTTCTAGCCTTCTTTTGTCACAACAGTTCACAAATTTCGCTGCTGTGTTCGAACATTGTTGTATTTCTCCCAGTAGGTATGGGAGTTTTTCATCATTGGTCATGTTTTCAAACTCACTTCGGGTGTGTGTAATCTGTGGGAAGTATGTGTCTCTGATGTCTTGCTATAGTGGGCAGGTGGTTAGAAAGTGTAGCTCAGTTTCCACCACATTTTGTGTGCAGTGGGTGCATAGTCTATCTTCCCTTGGGAGCAGGGTCTGTCCCTTTCGGAACCAAATCGATGAAGTGATCGTTTGCCACCTACAGTACACGGTAAATGAATAGTTCAATTTCATTCACTTCCGTTGTTCTAATCAATGTTTTGATTGATTGAATAATATTATCAGAGGTTTTCAAAGTAATAGTAAAGGACAGTCCATATACAAGGTCTACTAAAAGGATTTAGACGTCATGAAAGCACAATGACTAGTTTGCATTGGGGTCCTTTTATACTTTATTCCCTCCCTCACTAAAATGCCTATGAGCTGGAAGGGTATTTGTAAAAAGCATTATAACAAATAATGCACTTGTTAACTATGTGGCCGGGTCGGGGGAGCGTGAGGTTGATGACGTGTATTGTAGGTGTGCCGCTGGCGTCTGTGAATTTCAGCACTGACCAAGATGGCAGCTGGAACAGAACACTTCCGTGAGACGGCAGCAGCCAAACACTTCCTCAGAGTGGCACACGGTTCGAGAGATAGAGAGAGAGTGTGCGGGTGAAAGTGACAGGGTATTCTGGTGAGTTTAAACTGTAACTTGATCATGTAATGTCGCTAAAAAAACGTTTTCGGCTAGATTGCCATGTTGATTTATCGCTAACCGCATTCCCTAGGAAGGACGGTGGACACACATTGTCGAGGGAGGTGGCGTCCAGTGCCGTGGTGTAGCACACAGCACTCCGGCATGGTGTGCGTGCGTGTGGCGTCTTAACACCCGGGGGTAGCTAATTCGGTGAGTCAATGGCTCCGACGTATCTGTGTCCATTCATGTGCATGCGCTTGGTGCGATGACAAGGGCTTATACTGTAAGTGGTTGCTGGGCTCTGATGTTATTGCTCTGATGTTAATTGTATTTATCTCCAGCCGTTTCGGGTGGTGATCATTCATGGTCACTGCTTTTACAGAAAGAAGCACCAGCTCGTCCACACAGGGGTGAAACCCTATTGATGCGAGCAATGCCACAAGAGCTTCAACAAGGAGACTAATGTCATTCTTTTCCAGGCCATCAGAGACATAAATGCCCATGAGGAATTATTCTTTGATTATGGTGTGAACAGAAAATCCCATCAGGGCGAAGGAGCTGACCTGGAATGGTTAGATGAGTGATTCTTGCTTTATATACAGTATATACATACATTACAGCTTGGGTCTTCCAAATGTTTCAGGAAGACCCATAGGGACAACTTTTTTTAAATCTTTTTTACTGTACATATATTTTTAAATCTTTTTTACTGTACATGTATTTTTCCTCTTAAGGCACAGACAAGCCTTTTACAGAGAGATGTGTTTGCATTGCATTCAATGGTGACTTTTAAATGCTACTATACTCATTTTGTTTGTACAGTTTATCTTAAAATAAAGTGTGCTTGATTCAACATTAACACTGTCTTTGGTGTCTGTTCTTTATTATTTTTTTATTATTATTTTTATTACACACACACACACACACAGCAAAATGTAAATTACATGACAGTGAATTTTGGGATAATTCAGCATATTTGCTGAAAAGCCCAAATTTTCAACTTATATATTTTTTCAAAAATGCTATTTTTTGCCCAATCATGGTGGTAATTTACAGGCCTTATGCACCTGAAAACATACAAAAAATGTCATTAGGAACAGGCATTCCAGTCAAGACTTATAGGCTCCCGTTTTTTGGCTATTATTTTTGTCCTATAAATAAGCATTTATTGGACTAATTTCTTCTGGGAACACTTTCCTTGGTCATGATTGATATCATTGGAAAGGTATTTGAATGAGGAATCTGGAAATGCAAGTTACATCTCATAGCCAGCTTCCCAACTCGAGATACGGCCGGCCGTTTGTCCAGAAAAAGAGCAGATCTACATTTTATTTTTTATTTTTTTTTATTTTTTATTTTTTTGTTACATGGTGCCATTGGAATGACCTCGGTTATCTGAACACAGAAAACCATGATATATGACCAATGGTCACTCAGTTCTCGAGATATGACAACAAATCATAAGCTCTTGTACACTAGAATTTTCCAAGGAAAAGTGGCTATTTGCTGTTAATGCTGGCAGGGCAAGATTTTTGCTCATTTCAATGAAAAATAATTTGAAAAGCTAAATTTTTTTTTAATTATTTTTTGAAAGTACTAGGTGTCATTAGATTGGGAATGAGGATTTGAATGCAGAAATGCTACTCACATGGAGATTGGTTAACTGGTTGTCAAGATAATGCAATTTACATGACAGTGAATGTTGGGAATTTTCAGCACATCTGCTGAAAAGCCCAAATTTTCAACTTATATTTTTTTTCAAAAATGTAAATTTTTGCCCAATCATGGTGGTAATTGACAGGCCTTATGCACCTGAAAACATACAAAAAATGTCATTAGGAACAGGCATTCCAGTCAAGACTTATAGGCTCCCGTTTTTTGGCTATTATTTTTGTCCTATAAATAAGCATTTATTGGACTAATTTCTTCTGGGAGCACTTTCCTTGGTCATGATTGATATCATTGGAAAGGTATTTGAATGGGGAATCTGGAAATGCAAGTTACATCTCATAGCCAGCTTCCCAACTCGAGATACGGCCGGCCGTTTGTCCAGAAAAAGAGCAGATCTACATTTTATTTTTTATTTTTTTTATTTTTATTTTTTTTGTTACATGGTGCCATTGGAATGACCTCGGTTATCTGAACACAGAACAACATGATATATGACCAATGGTCACTCAGTTCTCGAGATATGACAACAAATCATAAGCTCTTGTACACTAGAATTTTCCAAGGAAAAGTGGCTATTTGCTGTTAATGCTGGCAGGGCAAGATTTTTGCTCATTTCAATGAAAAATAATTTGAAAAGCTAAATTTTTTTTTTATTATTTTTTTGAAAGTACTAGGTGTCATTAGATTGGGAATGAGGATTTGAATGCAGAAATGCTACTCACATGGAGATTGGTTAACTGGTTGTCAAGATAATGCAATTTACATGACAGTGAATGTTGGGAATTTTCAGCACATCTGCTGAAAAGCCCAAATTTTCAACTTATATATCTTTTCAAAAATGTAAATTTTTGCCCAATCATGGTGGTAATTGACAGGCCTTATGCACCTGAAAACATACAAAAAATGTCATTAGGAACAGGCATTCCAGTCAAGACTTATAGGCTCCCGTTTTTTGGCTATTATTTTTGTCCTATAAATAAGCATTTATTGGACTAATTTCTTCTGGGAGCACTTTCCTTGGTCATGATTGATATCATTGGAAAGGTATTTGAATGGGGAATCTGGAAATGCAAGTTACATCTCATAGCCAGCTTCCCAACTCGAGATACGGCCGGCCGTTTGTCCAGAAAAAGAGCAGATCTACATTTTTTTTTGTTTTTTTTTTGTTACATGGTGCCATTGGAATGACCTCGGTTATCTGAACACAGAACAACATGATATATGACCAATGGTCACTCAGTTCTCGAGATATGACAACAAATCATAAGCTCTTGTACACTAGAATTTTCCAAGGAAAAGTGGCTATTTGCTGTTAATGCTGGCAGGGCAAGATTTTTGCTCATTTCAATGAAAAATAATTTGAAAAGCTAAATTTTTTTTTTATTATTTTTTTGAAAGTACTAGGTGTCATTAGATTGGGAATGAGGATTTGAATGCAGAAATGCTACTCACATGGAGATTGGTTAACTGGTTGTCAAGATAATGCAATTTACATGACAGTGAATGTTGGGAATTTTCAGCACATCTGCTGAAAAGCCCAAATTTTCAACTTATATATCTTTTCAAAAATGTAAATTTTTGCCCAATCATGGTGGTAATTGACAGGCCTTATGCACCTGAAAACATACAAAAAATGTCATTAGGAACAGGCATTCCAGTCAAGACTTATAGGCTCCCGTTTTTTGGCTATTATTTTTGTCCTATAAATAAGCATTTATTGGACTAATTTCTTCTGGGAGCACTTTCCTTGGTCATGATTGATATCATTGGAAAGGTATTTGAATGGGGAATCTGGAAATGCAAGTTACATCTCATAGCCAGCTTCCCAACTCGAGATACGGCCGGCCGTTTGTCCAGAAAAAGAGCAGATCTACATTTTTTTTTTTTTTTTTTTGTTACATGGTGCCATTGGAATGACCTCGGTTATCTGAACACAGAACAACATGATATATGACCAATGGTCACTCAGTTCTCGAGATATGACAACAAATCATAAGCTCTTGTACACTAGAATTTTCCAAGGAAAAGTGGCTATTTGCTGTTAATGCTGGCAGGCCAAGATTTTTGCTCATTTCAATGAAAAATAATCTGAACAGCTCAAATTTTTTTTCATTCGTCTTTGAAAGTAATAGGTATCATTAGATCGGCCACGAATAGCAGATTCCAGAAATGCAACTTTCACGAAGATTGGTCAAGTGGTTGTCAAGATACGAGCGAAAACGTCACTGACTTGCTGTACAATTTTTCATAAATATTGAGTTATTATTCATAATCGCCCAGTAGGTGGCGCTCTACTCGGCAAAGCTGGGTGTGCCTGGTTAACCATGGGCACTTCCCTTCTCCCCTCTCTCCCCTTGTGCTGCATGGCTGCACTGCACACTCCCTCACAGCAAGGAGCTCCCAGGAGAGTCCCCTTCTCCTCCCTGGCAAAAAACACTCCAGGACGGGCCGGCCAACTGTTAAAGACGGAGGGAAAGGGGGAGAAAGGTTGGGGACGACCAGGGGGCGACACATGTGCTGCACAGGGGCAACAGAAGCTGGAAGTGGTGTGCAACAGCCTTGTGGGCAGCCGGGCGACAGAAACAGCGACCACACATGTGCCGGCCGGCTGAAACGCATGTGTTGCGGCCGGCGGAGACCTGCAGCACATTTGCTGAGATTTTGCAGCACATGTGCTGCGCGTCAAGCTCTGTAACCTGAAGCGACACCGCCGAAGCCATGCAGGGGAGAAACCCTACGGCTGCTCTCACTGCAAAAAGAGCTTCGGCCAGGCGGCCCACCTGAAGCGCATCCACGAAGAACGAGTTAGACCGTCTGTTCGAGTTGATAAAGAACAGGGGTTTAGGTTGGTTAGGGTGAGTGTCACTCAAGGTTCCATTTGTCTGTCATTTTATTGTTTTTTTTTTTTTTATATTGGATTGGAATTACTGCACTGTGTTTAATGTACTGCACCTTTATTATTTTATTATTTTTCTCCTTTTTTATTATACAAGTCGTTAATGCCCTATTGTGTACACAGAATATTGAGTTTTGAGTCCAATCTGCTATTGTGTTTCGTTTGATTTTGTCTGTTCCTAGGTTGCTCTCATCTACAGGAAAAGCCATCCTCCTCCATGTATGATGATGTGCAGGACGATTTTGTCGTTGTCAGAAATGACAACGATTCGGACACATCCAAAGCGTTGTCAGGGAGTGATTCCCCTGATGACTGGATGGACTCACCACGCGTCCGCTTCCCAAAGAGGTGTCGGGATAAAGTGCCAACAAAGCCCTACAACTGGGCACCCCAACAGGTGGGTAACACTTTAAGACAGGGGTCTTCAACAGGGGGTCTGGGACCCCTAGGGGGTCCTCAGAGTTACTACAGGGGGTCCTCCAAATCTTTGAGGGATTGAAAGTTTTTTTTTTTTTTTGCTCCTTTTTTTATATTAACAACTTCCATTATTCTGAGAACTTTTGCCAAAAATAGCAGATCTACAAGGTTAGACACCATGTGAAAAGATGGCATTCAACCATATTTTTCTCCCAAAGATTTTTATTATGTCATTTAATATACCCAATAGTAACACAATCCATTGAAAAAAATCTCTATGAAAATTATTTTAGGTTTCAACCATGAGAACATAATCAAAAGTGTATGATTTGCATATTGCATTTGTTGCCATGCAAAAACGATCGGTTTAAGAACACTTTTATACCAACAGCTATTAAGCTCTTTTAACTCTTAGGCCAGACAATAGGCCTTTGAACTGGACTCATTGTAGTTTTATTTATGTATGGTTCTACTTTTAATAACAAAGGACTTTTATTATCCCCACTGACACATTTTAAATGCTCTCAATGCTTTATATGTTTATCCCCTCGCTAAATGTGTTAATCTATCTATTTATCTATCTATGTATGTATTTGTAATAATATACAGAATGGAACCGACAAAACCTCCATTCCAAGAGGGAGATCATACCGAGCTTCAGTTGGTCAACCTGAAGGAACACCTGTGTGTCAACACTGGGGACAAGCCACACATCTGTAATGTGTGTGACACAAGCTTCAGACAATCAGGTGATCAAAAAGGCCAAATTCTCTTCCCCGACGCCCCTTTGGTAAACATGCCAGACCCAGAACCCGGGCCTGCAGCCGGCCCTGCACCTGACCTATTTCCCCAGCAAATGGTTGAATCACTTGAAAGGTAATACCCATATAGGTCACCATGGCAAACCCACGGATACGGGCCATCCTCAACCCCCCTGTGGGGATATCTGGCCGTGACCCCAGCCCTGAGCTGGAGCCTTCCGGCGAGGCCATCCCTGAGCCAGAGCCTCCCCGTATGGGGATGGCATGGATCAAGAGCCTCTTCAAGGGGGTCAAGCGCTACGGCACCGGCATGTATAGTAAGGACAAAGTCATCTTTACTTGTTACTTTTTGATGGAGAAAAGCAGTTCAATTTTGTTAACACTTATGTGTGTGTTTCTGTCTACAGTTTCAGTCGTTAAGTGACTTCGGGGGACTCAAAGGGTGTCGAAAATGCCAGGCAGACGGCATCCCACGTTGAGGATTTCTGCTGCATTGCCATGGGCTGCGAAGGCTAAAGTGATCTGTCCCTCCTCAAATCCGTTTCTGCAATAAGCGCGTAGGTAGAGTTCACACAAATATCAGCAAAAACGAAATCCTGACATTGTACCCCAACTCACGTGACATATGTTTACAGATGGCCCAACTCACTTCTGTGGGTCCGGGACTACTATGACGTGGAAGCTGTTCCCGGAGGAGTTTCCAGTTTTACTCTTCGAGAACTGTATCATCACCCAAACAAGTACAATCTTGGAAATGGCTGGTCGGCGCTGTTGACAGAACTTGACAATGCTGTTCCCCGACCTGGATGGATGGCGGACCCTGATGGACTGGTGAGAGGAATTTAATTACATTTTAGCTAAAATTGTCATGCACAAGACTGTCGGCCCGGCCGTCTCCAAGTACTCCATTTCATCAGTACCAGGTGCAGATGTCCCTTATCTGGATCACTGAATAAAAGATCTTCATGCGGTGATGCTGCATCTGAGGCCTGTACCTCTGGGAGTAGCTCTCCTGCACCGTGTAGCCCTGCAGGTACACCACCGCCCCCACGCCCAGCCTCTGGTACCACTCTGGGCACAGCTCATTCCACAGGACCAGAGACATGATGCCACTCTGGTCCGCGACCTCGAAGTACGCCTGGTAAGTGTAAGGGATCTTGTGTCCAGACCTTCCATAGTAACGCAGTCTGGACTTCTGGAGGATCCTGACCAGCAGAGGAGGCGGTTTGCGCTGGTATCCTGCACAGGACTCCAGCTCACTCACCAGGATGAGCTTAGACACGTCCAACACCACATCAGAGGGCGGTCCGTCATGAGAAGCCCCCCCAGTCACACGCTGCCATCAGGGTCCTCGTCGTTCCACAGAGAGAGGTAGTGCTTCCTGCTCACCTGAAGGGCCGTGGTGTCATGCTGCAAAGCCCCAGCCGGCGTCCCCACGCCGTCCCCTCTGGCCGCTGTCACGACCTGGCTCTTAGGCCATGACAAAAAGGAGGACGGCACGGGTACAGTTAAAAGTGTACCACAGGGGGAAAGGCTGTTAAACCTATGCGGGCTCACCACCCCTCAGACAAGACACACCTGTCACTCCCATCTTGACAGTTTGCCCTCTTGGCTCCCAAGTTGTGGAATAAACTCCCTGTCGCACTTAGAACAACGGACTCACTCGCTACCTTTCGCCGTGGACTGAAGACTCACCTTTTCAGACTCCACCTAAACCCTTAGCACTACAGTAAAATCAATGACCATACATGAAGCTAGTTAACATTTGTTTGTTAGGTTTCTTTAGAACTTGATTATATTGTGTTTTTCTCTAGATAGATATCCATTTACATTGTTATATTGCTGTTAATGTACTGACCTATTATCTTGTTTATTATTGCGATGTTGTATCTGCTTATTGTAAGTCGCTTTGGATTAAAAGCGTCTGCTAAATGCCTAAACTGTAAACTGTAAACTGTTGACAGTGCTGCGATACCTTACTTGAAAGCAGCATAAAACAAAATATCAAATACTGTGTTACCAAACTGAGCTAACAAATGCAACCAAAACACTTCAACTACCGTGTACCTCCTCCTAACACCGTGACAAACCTGATGGTCTACAGGCTTCAACTAAAACAGGAACTTTACTTTACCTGCTCAAAGTCGGGGGGGGGGGGGGGGGGGGGGTTGCTGCAGCCAATATTCAGGGTCCAAAAGGCCTTGAAGCGGGAACATGAGGATCAGTCAGGAACACCTGCTTGGCCTTTGAAAGGGATATTGGAGCTGCCAGCGTGTGTGCTGTCCCAAATCCTGGAAGAGGTTGTTCTCGACAAAGGAGACAAGCATTTGTCACAACCTGGCTCTTAGGCCATGACAAAAATTAGGTTAGCACACGATACAGTTAAAAGTGTATCGAAGGATACATTTATTTAAATAATATAAACTCAAATGTGCAACTAATGATCATATGGGATGTGTCAATCAGTGGAATCAGGTGTGTCTGTGTGTTCTGCTGCTGTCACATCGCTCTAGTCAAGTGTGTTTACTTTAGAAGGCTACGCATGCCATAATACTTGTTGAGGGTTTCCTCCGGATTACATGCCTGTCAACTCCTGTGACTCTGGGGGCCGACCTGCCTGGGAAGAATTAGAGGAAGAAGGAGAAGCAGAAGAGGAAGAAGGAAATAACAGAAGAAGCTGCCAAAAAGGACACCAGACCTCTGCTTTGTTTGCAGATTTCTAATGTTCATATTTCATTCTGTTGAATGGTTTTTGTGGTGTGTATTTTAGTTGTTTCATTCATTTGGTTCATTCATTCATTCAAAAAAAAAAAAAAAAAAATCAAATATCTCTTTCTGCCTTTTAGTCTTAACCTACATTGCACAGTGCACAGTGAAGGAACATCAAGGTCTCTGGAGATGGACTTGGAGCCTTCAGATTGTCCATGTTTGGATAGAATCTGAACTCTGACCTCCTGACAATTCTCTCCTTTTTTATTTGGTCCATGCTCAGTGCGTGACACAAAACAGCAGAATGAGGGATTTACTCCATTTAAACTAGTGGTTACTAAAGATTTAAGTCACCTTGGACTCGCCACAGGTGAGTTCAAGATGAATAGCCTGCTTGAAATTCAACTACAGTTTATTTAAGAATTTATGCAAATGTCTGTGTAGAATGAGCTAGGATTCTGTATTTATTCTAGTTTTATGTTGTGTTCCTCTGTAAACCAAATACTGTATGTTGATGAAAAATGTTTCCATTTGCCAAGCTTCTGGAAGATCTTTTCTTTTTTTTCTGTTTTACAAATGCAAGGGACAAGGGTGCCAATACTTTAAGCCACGACTGTAGCTTTTTTTTTGTCCAATTTTCAGCCTTTTAGCTCATGTTTTGTTTTGTTGGAAATCAACTTTGGGTAGTGAGAAAAGCGCTACATATAAATCTCATGTTGAATGTTGGATGTTCTAGGTGAACGTCCTCTCCTTTCATCCCCTCCCCTCTCCTCTTTTTCTTAATTATTACTATTGTTTTTTTTTTTCTTTATTAATTTTTGTCTGTATATGTGACATAGTCCAAAAGGTTGTAGTTAAAATCCCACTAAATGGGGAGACTACGCCTCCTACTGTCCAACATTCCTGCACCAAGCTTCATAGTAGCAAGAGATTGTGGGTAATCCTCACTGCAATGGAGGATTTCATGAGAGGTAATGTGTCTCTTGTCTGTGGACAAAACGAATATATAAACTATATTAAAAAGCACTTACAAGTTAATCTGGGCTAACTGCCTTAAAGCTAACTACATTAGACTAATTCTGTGACGTTTTTGTTGGGTCAGTCATTCATTTCTTGTGTGTTTTGTCACTTGTAAAAAACGTTCCAGTGCAACTAGTTGACAGAATATGTTGTTGTCTTTCCAGACAGTGCTTTTGATGTCCACATGTGCCATACTGACATACTGTCTCATGTGCCCATATTATTGTGAATGCAGGTATGTTGTTTGAGAGTGCTAGTCATTTCATTATGCAAATGTTATAATTCATGTGATTTAAAAGAAGAAGATAAAATAATATAAAAACGGTAACAGTTCATGGTAAAAAGATACTAAATGTATTTTAATATGTTCTGTATGTTACTAAGAGGACAATGTTGTTTTCCTTTGTTTTATTTATGTAAATTGATTAAAATCCACTATACGATCATTAAGAATGCCATGTACAGTATACTAGGTAATACTCACTGCAATGGAGGATTTCATGAGAGACAGTGCTTTTGATGTCCACATGTGCCATACTGACATACTGTCTCATGTGCCCATATTATTGTGAATGCAGAATAAACAACCTGCTGCTGAGCTGTTACCACCACCTGAACTCCGAGTGTGTTCATTCAGAGAGGAGACATCTTACATCGGTCACATTGGTGCCGTGACTCGTCGATGACTGTCGGACCGGGCTGGTGTCTTCTCATCACTGCATCGTCGGAGCTGTATGCCTTCATTCAGTGTGGTGGACTCTCAGGTTATTTTAGTTGTATCAGCCACGTTCACCTATATTGTGTGTGTGGGGACTTTATGATCAAATATGAGTTCCGGCAAGCCTGATAAGTTTGATGAAACCCCTCTCTCTGGGGGCAGGGGTATTACATGTGGGTTAAGTCGCACACCTCTTCCATTTACACTATGTGCTGGTCAAGTGAGGGATGGGGCGGGTTTAGCTGATTCTGTGGACAGCCATTTAGAATGTGACAATGTATCCTCACCTCACGGTCAGCCTACAGTCAGGTTGCACCCAGCTCAGAGCATTAGCACATCTGTCCCAGACCCTATCTCTGATGATATGAGACTTGCTGATCAAATGAGTACTGTTGTACAGCAAATAGGACAGCAGATAGCAGATAGCATTCTGACACGCCTCACATCAACACCTACACCACCACATTTCACATCAACCCCTGCATCTCACCTCTCATCAACCCCTGCTACTTCTGGGCACCCAAGCCGTGATGATGCATACAGAAACACAGATGCTCTCTCCAGCCACCCACTAGATCTCTCACAGGTCCAACTGTTCACACAGAGGCAAGTCAAAGAGCCACCTACATTCAGAGGGGAGAGTTCAGATACATTGGCTGTTGATGAATGGGAGGACTCAATGAAAACGTACATAAGGAAAAGCAATATTCAACTGGAGAATCAAGCTGAGGAGATTCTCATTCACCTAAGAGGCAGGGCAAAAGATGTTGTGCGTTTTGGAATAAGGAATGGTGAGATTGATGTGCAGCAGAACCCACAGGCCATATATGTACTCCTGCGCAAACATTTCAGCTCTAGCCACTGCTCCTCTGTACCCCTAGCTGACTTTTATTCTACCCTACCAAAGGACAAGGAGGACCCATACGAGTACTGGCTTAGACTGAACAGAGCTGCTGATGTTGCCACCAGTTGTCTCAATGAGCAGGGCAAAATGTTTGATAACCCCTCTGTTGAAGTTGCACGTATGTTTATCAGGCACTGCCCCAGCAGAGATTTGGCTCTCACTTTTAGGTCCAAGACAATTGATAAATGGTCAGCTCGTGAGGTCCAGGAAGTGTTGGATGAATATCACCTAGAGAGGGGACTAAGGTCTTCTGCTGAGTTGCATAGCAGAATCAACATGAATAAAATTGAGGTGGGCCCTAATGCTAATTTCAACACAGACATCCCTGAACAGAAGAAAGCAATAGGTCAAGACAACTCTACCCTTGAGAAGTTAATTGGAATGTTAGAGAGGGTGCTACTTCAGAGCCCAGGTCAAGCGCAAGCCAATAGAAGGCCAAATAGCAACAACAGATTTCCCAGGATTGAGGGCCTGAATGACATGCCATGTTCTGTATGCAAAGACAGCTCTCACTCTGCTTTGACACACTGTCGAGAGGGCGGACTGTGCTTCCTGTGTCACCGGCCTGGCCATTCAAGACGCAACTGCCCTGAGGGGCGACTTCCACATCCCCCTGGTCAGCAGGGAAACTGAGTGATCTGCGTGCAGGGGAGGACAGCGCAGATCAGATGAGTGAGCCTCCCACCTTGTCAGACACTGATTATGAAACATTGTACACAACCTTCAGCAGCGCAGGGGCATCAAAGAATACTGTGATTTTTCAAGACCTGCAAAGGATCTCAAGGACTGATAGCCTCTTCTACACAGATGTGACTACTGATGGTGGACATGTCCTTAGGGCATTAGTGGACAGTGGCTCGATGGCATGCACTATAAGTGAGACGGCAGAAACAAAACTTTCACAGTCTGCCCCTAACATTGAGAAGAAGTCAGCCGAGGGCTTTGTCATTGTTGGCTGTGGGGGTAATCATGTCACACCTTCTGCTATGTATGACCTCACTGTTTCTGTTTATGGCTATAAGGTGATAATTCCTGTTCTTGTTGTGCCAGGCCAAAGTGATGACATGATTCTGGGCAGCAATGCCATCAAGTGGCTCATTACACAGATGAAAGAGATTGTTGATGGCCAGAGCATATCATCTCCAGAGAATGGTGCTCTGGTTGATAATTTGCCCCGTCTAATGTCCCTGTTGTCCTGCTCAGATGGATGTAAAGGTGCTGCGATGCCGTTCAGAATTGGAACAGCTAAGCTCAAGAGATGTGTCACTCTACAGCCATTGTCTGAACATTTAGTATGGGCTAAACTGCCAGCATTTGACATTTCGGCAGTGGGTAGCACTGTCATGATTGAACCTACCCAGTCCAAGACCAGGCCTGCACAAATTCTGGTGGGCAGAGTTGTCACTCCCTTATGGGGTGATGGCTACGTTCCGGTTAAGATAGTGAACCCCACTGAAAAGCCACTAACCCTCAGAAGAAATGCGAAGGTTGCAGATGTGTACCCCTGTCTTTCCGTGCAGGACATGCCTGAACCAGATCGCATCCAGTCCGGTGTACAGCACGCACAGAGCTCGTCGCCTACACCCCGGTCAGAAGCCGAGATGTCATCCGTGCTGAGTGACATGGGACTGGAGGATTTGGACCTCTCATCATGTGAAGTTTCCCTAGAGTGGAAAGAGAAACTGCTGTAGATCATTGAGCAGTATGAGTCAACCTTTTCGAGGCACAAAATGGACTGTGGTGAAGCAAAAGATTTTGTTCACAGAATCCACTTGTTGGACGACAAGCCCTTCAGACTTCCATACAGGCGAGTCCCGCCGTGCCATTATGACAAGCTTCGGACTGCATTGAATGAGATGGAGGAGCGGGGAATAATCCGTAAGTCTCAGAGCGAGTATGCATCTCCCCTTGTCCTGGTTGTAAAGCCGAATGGTGACCTTCGCATATGCAATGACTTTCGGTGGCTGAATGCAAGAACGGTGAGAGACGCTCATCCTCTCCCTCATCAAACAGACACCCTCGCCGCACTAGGTGGCAATGTGCTGTTCTCCACTATGGACCTCACGTCAGGGTTCTATAATGTCGGTCTCCACGAGGATGACAAGAAATTCACTGCATTCTCCTCCCCATTCGGTCTCCATGAATATAACAGGATGCCCCAGGGTCTGACGAACAGTCCTGCCACTTTCATGAGAATGATGATGTCTATTTTCGGCGATGAGAACTTCACAAGCCTGCTTTGCTACCTGGATGACCTCATGGTCTACGCTCCATCTGAACAGGTCGCACTGGAGCGTCTGCAGATGGTCTTCTCACGTCTGGCTGCCAACAACTTGAAGCTCTCACCTAAAAAGTGCCACTTTCTTCGCAGGACTGTTAAGTTTCTGGGACACATTATATGTGCGGATGGTGTTAGGACAGACCCAAGTAAGGTGGAGGCCATAAACAATGTGCAGGAAACTGACCTGATGGAGTCCGATGGGCTGACACCATGTGCCAAGAAAATCAGATCATATTTAGGAATGGTCCTCTACTACCATCATTTTCTTGAGGGATGTTCTGCTAAAGCCAGGCCACTGTTCAACCTCGTAGCTGAGCCTGCAGCCCTGCGCAAGAGAGGAGGAGGCCATAAACCTAAGTTCAAAAAGGGCCATGTGAAACTGTCTCCGGCAGACTGGACTGATGAGTGCAGGGAGGCGTTCAGAGCCTTGAAGCATGAGCTTGTGCACAGTGTCACGTTAGCCCACCCAGACTTTGATGCACCATTCATCCTCGCGGTTGATGCCAGCTTTGATGGCCTGGGAGCTGTCCTCTCACAGTTGCCCCCTGATGGAAAGATTGCCAGACCAGTGGCGTTCGCCAGCAAGACACTCTCTCAGTCCCAGCTGAACTATCCAGCACATCGGCTGGAGTTCCTCGCTCTAAAATGGGCAGTGTGTGACAAGTTCAAATCCCACTAAATGGGGAGACTACGCCTCCTACTGTCCAACATTCCTGCACCAAGCTTCATAGTAGCAAGGGATTGTGGGTAATCCTCACTGCAATGGAGGATTTCATGAGAGGTAATGTGTCTCTTGTCTGTGGACAAAACGAATATATAAACTATATTAAAAAGCACTTACAAGTTAATCTGGGCTAACTGCCTTAAAGCTAACTACATTAGACTAATTCTGTGACGTTTTTGTTGGGTCAGTCATTCATTTCTTGTGTGTTTTGTCACTTGTAAAAAACGTTCCAGTGCAACTAGTTGACAGAATATGTTGTTGTCTTTCCAGAAAAGAAAAAAAGATGCGGGATGAATTAAAGTAAAAAAATGGTATGCTAATACTGACGAAATTAAAGATGAAAGCAATGTGTGAACCTGCAATAAAGTATTAAAAAACAAAAAAGAAAAGTCTCCTCTGACAGTCTCTAACAGAGAGGATGACTTTGTTTGTTTGCTGTTGCTGTGTTGTTTTTGTTGGCACTGATTTTAGCAACTGATGAGCAATGAAGTGGAAAATTACGCTCTGATTAAAACTGGCATTCAACCTTTTATTGTTTTATTTTACTACATTCTCAGGGTGTTATAAAGACCCAGAGAAGGCACGCTCCCCAAAGCGCGTGCATGAGCACCCCCAGCAGAAGTGTTTGACCAAACGGACATTCTTTGTTTAATTCTTTCTGTCTACTATACAGTACTCATCTTGTACCCGTGTGCAGTGTTGCGTCATTGACCTACTCCCAACCCGCCACGCTGGACCAGAGCTCCGGGACCATTCCGGCACCTGGTCCCCAATTAGCCTATCCCTTCCCTGTAGCAGTGCCGCCGCTTGGTCCTCCAGTTACTCCTGCGGGGACCACCCCAGGCATACCCCCGTGGGTCGCAACCGGAAAACCCAGCGTTTGTAGGGTACTATGCGGCTGCGGTAAACGTAGGGCTCCCAGGCGCAGCACCAGTCGCAGGCCCAGCCCAACCACCACCAGCAGGACCACACACACAAACACACGTTACGGCCATGTTCAGGACCCCCCTCCCCTTCCCGTCCTATTTCCAATTCCAGTGAGCGGAGAGAGAAAATGGCCTTCAGGCCACTTGCCTTGAAACCAATATGGGCAGAACCCGACCGACCCCCCCGTACTTTTGACAATTTGGTATGGCCCCTCCAACCTGGTCCCCCACCTGCACCCCACCAATTTATGTTATTTGATTAAAAAAAATAACTGAATAAAGTATAAAACAAATTAGGACGTTTTTTTTTTTTTTTTTTTTTTTGGGCAGAAACCTTGTATCTCCATGAGTGGCCGAAATTATATATATATATATATATATATATATATATATATATATATATATAGGCCTATATATATGTAACGGAGGTGATCCGAACCTCCCCACCCGGCTTCGAACCCGGGTCTCCCGCATTAAAGTCCAATATCTTAACCATTACTACAAAGGGATGGGATATCCTTATGGAATGAGGGCAGATAATAGACTTTTGAGGCTTCAGGCTGGGGCTGCGACTCTCTCCGCCACATATATATATATATATGTATTTTGTTGTGTCGCCAAGCCCTAGACAAGCAGGGCAGCCCTGTCACCACTGGTCCACCTCGGAGTGGACTTCAAGGCTCAGTTGGGGGGTCAAACTCAAGAAAAGGCATTTTGAACAGGCAACAAGAGACAGAGAGGCTGTCCAGGTTTGCGTACACCAAGGAGGGTGGAAGAGAGTGGCATTTGGCAGGAGGCATCTGCTGCTCAATTGAAGGGAATGCCATTCATGTTTTGGCAATTGCCACAGCAAACACGTTTTGTGAGATTGTAGATCGGCTAATTTTGGTGAGCTTGTATATCAGCCATTTTTGGTGAATAGAGATCCTGGGGTTCAAGAGGTTAAACATCAAGTATAGTTATTTTCAGATTCTCTCAAGTCTTTACCACTAAAATGTCATAAATGTAAGGTGCTAATGTCATAAATGTAAGGTGCTAATGTCATAAATGTAAGGTGCTGTAAAGTAACTAAGGCTCTGTTTACATGGACATGTATGTTCCACTTGTATTCATAATGACTGCTCATTCAGAATAAACAATACTCATGTAAACACCTCCCAACGGAATAGAATATTCCATTCTGTTCCATTCGGAATTCATTTTCATTCAGGTTTGGAGGGGTGGTAGCCTATATACAGTTTGAATCAGAATATACTTTTTATTCAGGTTCCAGTTGGGTATGAATCTGTTTTAAATTATTTAATTCTGGATTAATTTGTCCATGCAACCGTAGCCATTGTGATTCTGGGGTGCCGTGGATTAAAACATTTGTTTTAGGCTACAGGGGTGCCCTGAGCCAAAACATTTTGAGAAGCATTGCCATGTAGGCTACCGTCAGGGTGAGGTCAGAGAACCCAGAACGAGTAGCAAGTATCAAGGTTCAGGAAGTGTATTTTCCAACTTAAAAGTTCCCATGAATTGGGTACATAGGCATAACAAGAACTGGTAACACAGCACTTGCAGTCTTGCAACCTAACATACAAACAACACACAGAGCTCTGCTTCAATGACAGTCCAACCAGCAACTGAGCACACAGGGGCATATATATAGACTGGGGACTAACTAGACACAGGTGAACTCAATGACAAAATCAACCCAGGGATTGGCTGGGGCACAAGGGGACAAAGGTGGAGAACATAACTAATCACAGGGAGGCAGGGACGTGCAGAGAATGTTAGAGAGGCAGGGGCTGAAATTTCTAAAGAAGCCTTTTGGTGAAAAATAGCAGACCTCCAAGCTCACGACGCAGCGCAACGTGTTGTGAGCTTGTAGGTCATCTATTTCCGTGGCTTGATACCACTGAACTAAGCATAATCAAGTGAATACTGGAGATGTGGCGTAACGGCATGGATCTCTACACAGAGACAGAAATGCAATTCGTTCAACATAAGATGCTGCATTCAAGATCAGGAGAGTTTGGAATTCTGCCTTCAGGTTTGGCATGGAAAGAGGGCATTTGCATTTATTTCACCATAGTAAAAACTGTATTCATGGTCTGGAGAGGACACTTTTTACAGAGAGATAAAGGGGCAGGGGCTCAAGCCTCCTTGGATGTGTGCACATGCCTGCAGGGAGGTGTAAGTCAAGGCCACCCGCTTCGACTGGTATCTTCGCATTCAACCGGACTTTATCACCCTTTTTCAGACGTTTGAACGCAGATAGTATCCACAGTGTATCCACGGACGAGTATCTACTTTGAAGTACGCATGCGCCGATATCTCTCGCCTTGAATATTAGTCCCCTCAGGGGAATCGAACCCAAACCGTGGGTTTGTTGCATCCGTGCTCTACTGACTGAGCTAATGAACGGATGAAGTGACTCCTTTTTTGTGCATTTATCTATGACGTGGATATCTATGACGTGGATAGTGGGGTAGATGTTGATAGTGAGGGACTGAATATTTACTATTCTGTCCATAACGGCACATAACTCGGTAACGCGGCTGAGTGGGATTGGGCGCCGTTCGCACCGCTCGTCGCGGCAACTCGGCTCGCTAGCGCTCGCCTCGGTGGCGACTCACGGGGCTCATCGGCGCCCAATACCGCACCGCTCCGTCGGGGTCAGTGGCGTGGAGCATTACACTGGGGAACAGAGCACACTTGGCATCTGGTTCGAGGCTGGGAGTCACCTCAGGTTTTATTTTTGCGCTCCTCTGAGGTTGACCACTAGATGTCGTCATTTTACTACTAATATCTCTGCCTTGGTGAGATACTTCTCTGCATTGGTGAGATACTAGTATGCTGTATCTATGGATACCTCTGCATTGAAGAGTCTGAAAGCACGTGAATATTTCGCATTAAGTGCGTTGATATCATTCGAAACAGGTGTCAAGGCAGGTAAACAGTAACTCGGCGGACAGGAAACGCTAGTGACGATGCTACAAAATAAGATGCAGAACAGCCGAGACAAAAAGGGCAACAACAGAGTAAGAGAAATGCAAGAAATACAGAACAACAGAACAGAGGACTTTAAGAGTCCAAAAACTAAACAATGCAGAGACAAAATCCAAGGGCTGAGGAGTGGACTGTGACATATACAGTACTCTTAACCCATTAAGACCTAGAATTATTTTATACTTTAGCTATTGAAAAATAGCAGATAGGCCTATACAAGTTCACAGTGCAGCACCGAGTGCCGCGCTGCAAGCTTGTAGATCTGCTATTTTTGAAAACAATCATGAAAATGTGTCCCGTCTCAACATTTTGAGACGGGGGTCCTTGACATGAAAAAGTTTGAGAACCATTGACACAGAAACATGCGTTTTTCAAAAATCTTAGAAGGATTTAGAAGACATTTATAGAATCGGGTCAAACACATTCAATGGATTGCACAAGTGTTCACGATTTCTCAAAAATAGCAGATCTACAAACTCGCTGCAAGATTGTATATATAAATTAAAAACACCTTTAATATTCTTTTAGAAACATCTTTAACTCAATAGAGACAAAAGTGTTTAAAATATTGCTTTAATGTGCATATTTAACCTTAAGTTACCTATTGCATTACATAGTTTTTTTTTAGTTGGCACATATGCATTTCATACATTGCATTGGGCTGGACCACATGGACATGTGTCCTATCCCCAGCTGGACTTAGTTATTCCAACCAGTTCCTTTCCCTGCCCCGGCTGGCCAGGGGGAGGCAGTGTAGGTGTAACGGAGGCGACGCAAACCTCCCTACCCCTGCTTTGAACCCGGCCTCCCGCGTGATAGTCCAATATCTTAACCATTACTGGTTAAGCATTACTAGGATGCTGAAGATGGAGGCCAAAGAGGAGGTTTATGGACAGGAAATAATCCGAAAGAAGATGTGTTTGAAAGTATCTAAGTACATTTATTCAAGTATTGCACCCATAATTATTATCCACTATGTTTCACTCCACTGCAATAATCCGATAGCTTTAATTACTAGGAACAAATTTGATTACAAAAATGCATTAACCAAATACACCCTATGTATGTTATACTTAATCTAGGCTATTATCCATCGTTTTCCTTTCTCTCCTCTGTAAATATAGCTACTTTATATTGGTTGAAGCTAATGTGTTAATATTCTGTGCTCTAGTTGATGAAATTGAATACACATTCAATACATACATCGAGCTTGTTGATCTACTACTTTTGCTACTTTTGCTATTTTTGAATTTGAATGCTGAAAAGTAACTGCTGTTGGATAATTCTGCCTGATACGTTTTCTACTAGGACAATAAATGTGTCTCACTTTGGATCTGCAGGATATGGCAAGCCGCGTGAAAGTCTAATATCTTAACCATTACTCCAAAGGGATATCCCTATGGAACAGGGGAGATACTAGACTTTTGAGGCTTCAGGCTGGGGCTGCGACTCTCTCCGACACATAGAGATCAGGATTGCATGTTTCTCTCATGAGTTGAGAACAAGCAAAAACTCCACACAGAAAGGCCCTTTCAGCCAACATCACCTAGGGTATGGGCACTGAGAGAACACGCCTCCAGTGCCCACAGTGTCCGCAGCAGGAATCGAACCCAGGACCGTGTGAGGTGACAGCGCTACCGACTGCGCCACTGTGCCCCGTAGTGAAAACGACTTCTTCTTCTTCCGCATATGCCAAATCCCTCTGCCAAAAAATAATGCTGCATTTCTATATTCAACATGTAATGGAACCACAGGCAGGCAGACAGTTATGCAGACATGCAGGCAGGCAGTTAGACAACCTGGTTCAAAAGGTTGTTTACAGTAAAAGTGTTGAGTGCATACAGTACAAGGTTATTCCATGGTAGTGGGCAGAACTCTCCTCTACTGTTATCTTTGGTTAATGTGTACTCATGTAATTAATGAATTAATGAATTAGGACAATAAATCAGCTTTACTGACACAGCTGCACCATTGTATCTCTCTCTCTCTCTCTCTCTCTCTCTCTCTCTCTCTCTCTCTCTCTCTCTCTCTCTCTCTCTCTCTCTCGGTTAGAGGAGATAGACCAGCTGTAGACAGAGCTACAAATGAACTCTGAAAGGTCCTGAAAGGTCCACCAAAATAAACTCCACCTGAGCAAACACACAAACAGATGCTGCTGCTGCAGACACAGAGACACAGAGGTGACCTTTACACACTCATATCTTTCCCACCCTTTCTCTCTGTTTCTCTCTTCCAGGCACGCACGTGCATACACACACGCACAGACACATGCACGCACACAACAAACACACGCACACACGCAACAATACACACACACAGACACACATGCGCAAGCACACACACACAGACACACACCTGTGTGTGCGCACGCACGCACGCACACACACACACACACACACACACACACACACACACACACACACACACACACACACACACACACACACACACACACACACACACACACACACTTTACTAACTCATATCTCTTCCACTCTTTCTCTTTTCTCTTTATTTCTCATCCACACACGCACGCACACATGCACGCATGCACACGCACACTTATCATACTGTACACCCACACTGACACCAGAGCTCTTTATGTGCAGGTGTGTATACACATTTAAGCCACAGACGAGACAGTATTCTGTCCTTGGACTGTTTGTGTTTACTTGCGTGTGCACGTGCGCATGCATGTATGTGTGTGTGTGTGTGTGTGTGTGTGTGTGTGTGTGTGTGTGTGTGTGTGTGTGTGTGTGTGGGTGTGTGTGTGCGGCAGTAAAACATAAATTATGGCAGCCTTCGGTATGAGGGATATGCTTGACTATTAGCTTTAATTACTAGGAACATATTTTGATTACAAAACATGCATTAACCAAATAAGCCCTATGTATATGTTATACTTAATCTAGGCTATTATCCATATTTTTCCTTTCTCTCCTCTGTAAATATAGCTACTTTATATTGGTTGAAGCTAATGTGTTAATATTCTATGCTCTAGTTGATGAAATTGAATACACATTCATCATCGAGCTTGTTGATCTACTACTTTTGCTACTTTTGCTATTTTTGAATTTGAATGCTGAAAAGTAACCGCTGTTGGATAAGTTCTGCCTGATACGTTTTCTATTCCAGCAGGACAAAAACTGTGTATCACTTTGGATCTGCAGGATATGGCAAGCCTTGTGGAGAAAGAAACACATTTTTTGAAGTTTACGATCGGCAATGTCTGGAAATATCTATATGTGATGATGACTGTAGGCTATAGGCTTCTGTGAGCCCTGGGAGTCCATTTTAACTCACAATCTGTGCTTGGAGAACTCGTTTTCAAATGTTCCTTTCTTTAGATAATGTTGGTGTTTTTTCTCGTAAATTCACGCATCAAAAGTAGCAGATCCACAAGCTCTTGTTGCGACCGTAGATCGCAAGTTTACTATGAAAACCGGCACATCTTGTCCGTTTATCTCCGTGTGTCTGTACGTCACGCCTGACACTGTGGTTCTATGGGTTTGTCTGTGTTTCACACTGACTGTTCCGAGCTTCTGTGTCAACTTTGCGTCCAGCCCCTCGTCACGTACAGATGTGCCATTCAAAAGCTTCACACGTCCTGCCATTGGCAAGACAGTATAGATTTCCTTAGCTCTGGTCCAGAGTGTCAGCTGCACTGACGCTCTGACAGGCGGCTGGCTAAAATTGTGGGTTGGCTTAACAAAATTATCAAAACAAAGCGGATAAAAACGCCAAACCTTTTTTGAGGCTTAGCCTAACGATGGATTTTAGCCCCATCGACTTTCTATAAAGGAGGAAAATACCCAGAAAAATAAAATCTGCTTTAAGTATGATGTGAGGGGTCTAAATAGGGGTTTGTCATGATTCTGAATCCATTGCAAGCATTTGTTTTGCACACAAAAAAAAACTTTCCTTGGGCTAGAAATGGCCCCACAAAACAATGGTTTAGTGATGAGTCATCACTTTTCACAGTTTTTGGGGTGTTTTTAGAACCTTGAGCTTGTAGATCAGCATTTCTTTTTTTACTATTTTTATGGCATCCTCTGACTTTGAAGTTTAAATCTAACTATGAAGGTGGATTCTACTTTTCAATGGGAATGGTTACAATTAGAAAGGAAAAAACTGTTGGAGAAAAATACATTTGCAGGAAACTCGATAGAAAAAAAGTCATTTGTGGGTGAACTCTGCCTTTAATCGAGGAGGCCTGCAGGCCTATGTGAGTATGGATATGTTATAGAGTCCATTATCCACTGTCTCTCATAATGGAACACTTTACAAGGCAGCACAGCAAAGCTCCAATCTCTAGTTACCAAAAAACAGACGTGCAAATCACATTAGTGACACTGTATACCACGCACGCACGCACGCACGCACGCACGCACGCACGCACGCACGTCATTATGCCAATTCATACCTCCCCATAGATATTTATTTCTGTGCGTTAGTGGAAACATTCGCCGAAAATAGCTGATCTACAAGCTTGTGGATTGGCTATTTTCCGCAAAGAGGTTTGTTGCACAGGGGTGTGGGCAGCAGAACAAGTACCGAGCCAAAAACGTTTTAAGTTTAGAAAATCTTTAACCATCATTTTATGCTTTACCCCCCGCCTCCACCTGGCGCGTCGAGCGTCGCGTCAACGTCAACGATGGGAACGCTCCCGTTTTAATCAATGAAGGGTGCTCCACTGCCGACGTCAACGGTCTTTTTAGTGGAGCCCTAGCCTTAGCTATTAAAGAATAGCAGATATACAAGCTCACACACAATGCGGCACCGCAGACAGTGCGGACACAATAAAAAAATATATAGCAGAACTACAAGCTTGCAGCGCGGCACTCGGTGCTGCGCTGCGTGTGCGCGCGCGTGTGATGGTGCGTGCATGAGGGCACCCGCTGGCGTGTGTGTGATGGTATAACGATGACTGACAGACAGCATGTGAGAGGTGTGGTCGATGCTAATTGAGGAAGAGACACTTGTCTCACAAAGGAGAGACCAGGCACGTCTCTGAGGTTACACACTTTACACACACACACACACACACACACACACACACACACACACACACACACACACACACACACACACACACACACATACAAGCATAAGAATAACCTGTTTGTTTCCCCAAACCCAATTAAAATGCTCCAGTAGCCTAGTGTAGTCTTGCCAGTCGCTACGAGTTGGACTAAAAGATGCATATACCAAGCGATTTTTCCAAAAGCAAAACTATGCCGCATCAAGGGGTTTATTAGGTAGGCCCTAAAAGTTTGTCCTTGGGTGCAGGGGACTATTTTGGGTTAAAACTGAATCCGGTTTGATAGTTCCGGCCGGACTACAACATGATGTAAAGTGGTTTCCGCTCCCGACCGGATCAAACCCTGAAAAGTGAAGGGACCCTAGGCTACTCTTAGTCTAGTCGTGTGGGTGTGTGTGTGTGTGTGTGTGTGTGTGTGTGTGTGTGTGTGTGTGTGTGTGTGTGTGTGTTCTTACATTACTCACCTACTTAGGACCGTTACTAAGAAAACCACCTTCCGTATTAGGACCGTTGACCAAGTTAGGACCAAAATCATGGTCCTAAGTAGGTTTGACCACTATAACAGATAGATAATGTCATTTTAACATGCCTGGTGTTGAAATTGGCATGGTCCTAAAAAGGAGGCATTTTTATATATGGTCCTAAAAAGGAGTCATTTTTACATTTGGTGTGTGTAGAATGGTGTGTGTAGAATTTCGAGTGTGTGTTTTCTTGTGTGTGTCCTACTTAGGACCATCTGGCGAACTTAATATTTTAATTACTGGTGTGTGTAGAATTTTGAAGTGCAAATCTGCCTGGTCAAGTTATGCAATTGCAGTGAGACTAGCGCCTGTGTGTTTTGTAAATGCCATTGAAGGATACATCTACATTGAAGAACATAAAATATATAGAATGAAAAAACTAATAAATGTGTCTCTTTTTTTTGTCTCTTTTTGAATAATAACTTAATTGGCAATTTTCAATGAATTGTTCATCTTTAATGTAGTTTTGTTAGTTAGAACTTCCTCTAAAATAACCTAAAATTCAAATTTATGAGGAGCTAAATAAGTGCCATAATACAATTAATCGACTAATCGTTTAAATAATCGTCCGATTAACCGATTATGAAAATAATAGTTAGTTGCAGCCCTACTCCATATATGTGCCAGGAATACTGATGATATCATCATGTTGACTCATCGTAACAAGTGTCTGGCAGCCCATATGACATCATCATGGTGACTGTGACGTCACTGACGTCACTCTGAATTATTTTGTCTAACCCCAGACAGACAGCCCTTTTATCTCCATATATGGACATAAAAGGACTACAGGCAGGAAGATACCAAGATCTCCATATATGGGCATAAATGGGACACAGACAGACTGAGACCTCCATATATGGGCAATCATCTCCATACATATGTTGTCAGCTGAAAATGCCAGTCAAAAATAAACCGAAACCTCCATTATGGGCAATCATCTCCATACATACATTGTCAGCTGAAAATGCCTGTCAGACCGATACCCAAATATGGAGTTTATTGTCTAACCCCAGACAGACAGTCTGGGATTAAGCATTAAGTATTTTTATTTTTTAATTGTATATTTGTATTGTATTTGCCTGATTCAGGACCCCAGGAAGACTAGAGGCTCATTCATGAGTCTCTAATGGGGATCCTTTAATAAACATAAAACATAAACATAAAACATAAAACATAAAGCCTGTAGCTCTTTTATCTCCACATATGGACATACAAGGGATACAGGCAGAAAGATACTACTGAGATCTACATAAATGGACATTTCTACAATGAATATGTTGTCATGGCAACATGGGCACTGGATCATACTACTACTACTTCTCTATACATGGACCTGACCTCTACACTAATAGATTCCCCGCGACTGAGTAAACTGCGACCTGTGGTCGCGCAAATGTGACATTCGTGCGTCGCTTCCCGCCCTCAGGCGTCTTCCTAGTATTATAATAGCCTATACATTATATATACGGTAATTACATTTTATCATTACAATCATCCATTCCCACTCCTTCTCAGGGTTTATTTAACTGATAAATAACAGTGAATAGCTCTATATCATGATAGTAGTCGTTGCTATAGACTGAGCATACTAGTGTTTGTTACATTTTAACAAACACTTTTTAGCAACGATTAGGCCTGCTATCACAATATTGAGCTATTCACTGTCATTGAACAAACACTATATTAGCAATGATTCCTATCAGGAAGTAGAGCAATTTAACACTTGTGTGAACAAAGCATTGACCTCCAGTCTGCAACAACACGCTTCACGTATAGGCAAACAAAGGCCAGCCTGCTGCACATGTAGACCTCCTGCTTCTGGAACACATACTGTACATCATGCAGAGAGAGTAACTGGGGCCATGCATGGAGATGTTTTCTATTTAGCCATGCTGACGATGATGCTTGAAATTTCAGTAGTCAGTCCCCCAAATTTCCCCCAAAACTACAGGTAGATAGACATTACATGCTAATTAAAAATAGAGACGATTTCAATAAACATTCATTATGTTATATTATTCCAGATGTTATGGTATTTTAAGTTTGCAACAATGTCCAAATTACATTAAAGTTGGCAGCTCATCTCAGTGTGCTGTTTGATTCAAATAACTTGACATGATGCTCAATATGAAACAAAGCTAAATTACAGTAACTCCAAGTGACGTACTGTTGAAACAAGGGAAGCAAATTTAGAACATAAGATAACATTAGAAACAACTTCATTTTCTTATTCCCTACTAACCTGTCAGGTGGCCGGTCAGAGTCATTTTCTTATTCCCTACTAACCTGTCAGGTGGCCGGTTAGAGTCAGCCAAAGGGCCGCATGTGGCCCCTGGGCCTTATAATGCCCGGGTCTGCCTTAGGTACTCCAGCTATAGGCTATGTCCACTGCTTGCCATGTGTTTCACAGGTCTCATGATTCATGGTGTCCTGCCTCAGTCTATTATGTCTGTGCTGTTGGTGCCAGTCCTCAAAGATAAGGCTGGGAAGCTAAATAGCATCTGTTGCCCTTGCCAGTGTCATATCTAAAATATTGGAAAGAATAATTTTAAATTAATAAACTTTGGAGCTGTATGTTCACACTGCAGACAATCAGTTTGGATTTAAAAGTAAACACAGCACTGACCTATGTATCTATGCCTTAAAAGAGCTGGTTGACATAAAATAGCCAGAATTCTACTTTATTTTTGTGTTTTATTGATGCCAGTCAGGCTTTTGATAAAATAAACCATGCCAAGTTATTTATGAAACTGATTGATAGAGGGGTTCCAAGATTTCTGGTCAGATTCCTGGCCTATTGTTATAGGCCAGTTACAGCAGACGTTTCAAGTGAAATGGGGCAATTCTATCTCTGAGCCTTTCCAGGTCAGTAATGGGGTTAGGCAATTTATATATTTTTATATATGGATGACCTGTCCAGAAAGTTAAATGATTGTTACACTGGTTGCTCTGTGGGTGATACTCTTGTCAGTCATCTCATGTACATATAACAAACATAACATATAACAACATATACAAATGGAGGTGAGTGCAGGGTTATCAATTCTCCTGTATAATATACTGTAGGTCAGGGGTGCCCACACTTTTTTAACGTGAGATCTACTTTTAAAATGACTAGCTCAACATGATCTACCCATCCAAAATGTTTCAGCTGAGGGCCTGAGGGGGGCTTTGGAATAGCAGCACTGGCGTTACATTTTAGACGAACAAACTTACTGTAAGGGGGAAATAAATGGGAAATACTGGGGGAAATGTCTTCATCCCATTCTGTATGGAAGTGGTAGGATTTGGGGTTCTTTGTAATGCTACTGACTCTTGAACAAAGCATTGCATTGGAGGTTTGCCTACTTTAGAAGCTATGAAGGGAGCTGACAGGCCTTCTTGATGTCATATTGACCATTTCTTTTTATATTTTAATTATATATTTCTAGAGGCATGTCATGTGGTCTACCTGCACACCCTTGGTGATCTACTGGTAGATCACCATCTACCTTTTGGGCACCCCTGCTGTAGGCACATGACACACAGACTGGTGTCCTGTGATCTGTCACAGGCTCCTACATTGTTTGGCTGGAGCTAAGTAGCTTCCAATAGTCACATTTCTACCAGCTGATGTGTTCATTTTGGTAGCATAATGCAGTGGTTCTCAACCTTTTCTGGCCGTGACCCCCAAAATAATCATATTTGAACGGGGGACCCCCCACCGTGACGAGCACTTGGAATTGTAGGAGTTGGCATTACGTTTAGTTTGACCCCATCTATTCCATTCTGAAAATAGCATGTGTGGTGAGCATGTAGATCGGCTATTTTCACAATTTCTCCCTAATATTTGACAATTTGACCAATGTTTGACCAGAGGTACTAAAAAGATCTTTAAAGTCCTTAAATTGTCACTTTAGAAATGTGCAGATACCCTCTATACACTTACTACTACTACTGTATGTTGGTCTGTTTACTTTTGAGTGAGAAAACAATGTTAACATTTAGCTAAACTACTGGGGACCCCCAAAAATAATTTGGGGACCCCTCTGGGGGTCCCGACCCACAGGTTGAGAACCACTGGCATAATGTACTCCTTTAGTCAACCAGAATAATGTTGTTGTGTTGAGAAATGCAGACTTGTTTATTTATTTTACTCACTCATTGACACAGAGAAATGTATGTCCTGCCACTAAATGAATGAAAAAATGTTCCTCTTAGGTGCATGGGATCCATACCTGGATACTAGACTATAATTATGGACAGTATTATTTTACATACTTTTAAACTTGAAGTACAAAGTCATTTTCAGTCAGTTCCAAGTAACCAAAAAGGGTATTATCTTGGTTGAAACAACTATTTATGGGGTGCCTTGACCCAAAAGGTTTGAGAACCATGTCTTAAAACCAACTGGTAAGAAAAAACGGTGTTGGCTAGAGATGGGACGTTCGCGAACGAATCGAGTCTTTTGAACGGCCCTTTGAAATGAACGATGGGATCCGGTTCGCAGTATAGGGAACCGTTCCTTTCTAATGAACATGTGGTGCACAAGTAGAAGGTTGGAATGTTAATATACTTGAGTAAAAGTGGTATCAAAATATAATTAAAGTAGCCTACAAAGTACCAATAGTAGAAGGTATCAAAATATAATTAAAGTAGCCTACAAAGTACCAATAGTAGAAAGTATTTATTATGCAGAATGTCCTGTTTCACAGGTTTTCCAATGAGTAAAATGTAGAAAAATCATTTGAACTTGTAGTTCGGCTATTTTCAAATGGCAGGTATGTACCTATGTATGTCAGAAATAAATGTATATAGGGTTGAAGTTATTTGTAATTATTATAATCAAAATCTACAAAGTAACTAGTAACTCAAATGAGCCAGTCTTTTGAACGGCTCTTTGAAAGGACGGCTCACTTCAAAGAGCCATAAATCCCATCTCTAGTGTTGGCTGTCTCTCTGCGAGCCTGCATGCAGCCCATACTTCCCCTCCCCCACCCACTGTCAGTGTCGAGTTGATTGTGTGGTAGAAGCACCTGGCGCAGACAGAGCACTGAGCAGCAGCCCATACCTCCCCTCCCCCACCGTCATTGTCGAGTTGATTGTGTAGAAGCAGCTGGTGCAGAGTGAGCACTGAGCAGTCACACAAACACAGCGTTCTTTTCGTCAGACAACATGATGCCTTGTGTGTTTTATTCAGTCAACAAAGAAAACATTTTGCCGGACAGCTGTAAGGTAAGATGAATTAAAAATTGAAAGTGCAATCAATTTGTGCCTAATGTTCGTTTCCACAACGTGTTTAAAGTGTTTCATTCAAGCTGGCTCCATGCTGTTGAATTGGCATACACAGCACGCTGTACTTAGCAGTAATGAAACACAACTTTTGGGACAAACGTTCAGTTTTACCATGCTCCCTGCAATCATGAGCAACTGTTCAAAATGAGTTGTGCTTGTGTTCATATAGTTACAGTGTGTTTAGGTTGCATTGCGATAGCAAAGCACTGCTTTCACTGTCATTTTTGGTTGAGATTTCAAAAGCTGTTTATTGTTACTGTGTGCATGGAATCCACCTAGAAGGCTTTGCTATGTACCTATATTCACAGTGCCACCGTGTTCATGTTGTTTGGAGTGAAATGGACTTTGTAAAGGCATTTATTTTCCTAATAGTATCTCAACCATGTTAACCTATGTGTATGGCAATTAGGCTGCTAGTTGCTATCTGATGTTGCAGTTTGTGTGTGGTTGACCTCAAGTTTTAGAACCACTGCCCTAAATAACGTTTCTCAAACTTAACATTTCAAGGTCTCCCCTTAACTCTTGACAGTGTAGAAATGGCACCAAATGCACCCATTAGGGTCCATTTGATTCTATTTGTACACTGTCAGAGTTACAACTTGTAGAGAGCAGGGGTTTAGTGGAGGGGAAGCTCTCCAGTTCTACAAGTACATATGAATAAACATACATATAAACATATAAATGCAAACTCAATCAGAACATGCATCTTATCTGGAATGCATTCATTAGTAGTTGGGTGGCAAAGTGAGATTCTGTGATGAGCTTGTAGATCTGCTAATCTTGCTTTTTTATTGTAAAATGACAACCCATACCCTTTATTGTCAATGACTAAAACTAGACTAAAATGTGACCAGTTTTCATTGACCAAAAAAGTGACTAATACAAAAAGTGTAAATAGCTGATCTACAAGCTCAAAACACTCACGATGCATCAGTCTGGCTATAACATATTTGGGAGAAAATGTCTTGATTTTTATTATTGTGCCTCGGACGAGGCCAAGTCTTGTCACAGACACATCTGTCCACGTACGGACATGTTGGTGACCCCTGTCAACAGTTGCATTTGTTTTCTGTGCAGACATCTGCATCTCCTAGAGGAGGGAGCGAGCTGACCGGCGGGCTGCTTGGTTCCGCCCCCCCTCGTCACCTACAGAACAGGTACACACATGTCGTTGTAGTAGTGCTGGCCCAACGCCTCTCACTAGTGTGAGCTTGTAGATCTTTTCTATATGTATGGCAAATTTTCCCCTCAGAATAGGGAGGGACGCTAGGGTACAAGGGGTAGATGTAAAAAGGTTACATCACACAAAGATTTTGTGGCCCCTGTAGTAACTCTCTAGAACCCCTGGATAAAGTTTTGTGTCCACATTGTTCTCAAAGTAGGGTCCAGGGGGCCCCAGATAGATGGATAGTTACGAATCAAATGGAACCTTATCGCTCTGTAACTCTGAGAGTGTGCAAATGGAATGGAACCGTGAGTCCATTTGGTTCCATTTGTACACTCGAAGTTACATTCAAATTGATTATACTAAATAAATAAGAGTCACAGAGATAGAAATTACATTAAATGGGGGTCCGTAGCTCAATGGATTTCAAACTGGGGCAAATTAAAATGCTTGAGAATCACTGCTTAAGCCGTAAATCTTCTCTTGTGGAGGTCCATCTTGTTTTCAACTGGGGGTCTGCAATAGTACAGTGACAGTACAGACTGCTGATTTCTTAAACAAGTTACTTTATTCCAGACTTTTAAAACGTGTTTTAGTGACACAGTAACACTACACCATGCATTTGTGTCACGATACACTGTCATAAATTTTCACCGCTAACGTTAAAACCTGTTGTCATTACAGAAAGGGTGTATTGATGCCCACCAGCCACAACAATGGTCCCCCTAAGAGATGCAGCCCCAGTAAAGACAGGTTAGCAGTAGTTGTACATTGACTATGATTACTTATGTTTTAGCTTAATTGTTTTACTTTCCTCTACATGTACTAAGTCACTCTGCATTAGGAGTGAGTGTCTGCTCTAATGCCTACATTGTCAATTGTACAGGGACCAGACAAACAGTGGCCGTTCACGTTCCAGGTCAGTTTCCTGGTTTAAGGGACTGAGTGAGGAGAGAACCAGTGTCAACAGCCGCCGGCGCTCTTTAAGCCGCAGCTTCAGTCCTGGAGATGGCTCCAGGTACACACCACACGATTTCATATGTGAATCTGCGATTTTCCAATATGATAACCTAGAGACTTTCTGTAAAGTGTGCAAGATAGCCATCTGGGGAGGTGGATTGCACTACACATAAAATGTAATTGAAACTGGTATAATGAACCAAAGCCGTTTATCTTTATTTTCACAGTATTTTATGATTTAAATATCTACAAGCTCGCAGCGCGGAGCTTGTATATCTGCTATTTTTCACTGGTTAAAGCAGTCAATAATTCTAGGCCTAAATGGGTTAATTACCATAGCATGTAGTAAGTTGTTCTGCACTAAAGTGTCTGCTCTAATGCCTACATTGTCAATTGTACAGGGATAACGGCCGCAGTGTCTATTCACGGTCAAGGTCAGTGTCCAGTCGCAGTACTCAGAGCGAGGACAGAACCAGTGCCAAGAGCCGGCCGCACAGACGCTCAAGGTTCCGGCCTAGGACTCGCAGCAGAGGACGCAGCGTAGCGCACAAGGTACTGAACTCATTTACTTCATTCAGCTCAGTTACCATCTATATAATATAGATAATAATATCTTTACTGTATATACAGTAAGATTGACAGTCCTCGCCGTCAACCGCGCCATGGTGTTAACCCTTTCACTGACGGTGAGCGTCGTCAAGGGCAGCAGAACAGTTAAGGGATAGTTCAGATCTTTTGAAGTATGGTTGTACGGTTTACTTATCTATACTCTAAGCTTTGCCCGTCTGCAGTAGTAGTTAGTAGGTAGTAGGTAGTCAAACAGATTTGGTTTAATTTTGTCGGACGGGCAATTTGAGTAAGATACTAAATATCTTACTAAACTAAATATCTTACAAATATGATTCTGAGGAAGGTTTCAGTGGATGGAATGGCATCTCTTACTGAACTTGCTTGTCCAAGACTCCATCCCTGTCCTGTTGCCTGACTCTCCAAATTGGCTGTACACCTTTTACTGTAGGTCAGGGGTCTTCAACAGGGGGTCCGCGACCCCTAGGGGGTCCGCGGAGGTACTGCAGGGGGTCCGCGAAATTATTGCTTAAAAAAAAAAAAAAAAAAAAAGATTTCAAATTTTTTTTTTTTTATTTTGCCTTTTTGCCTTTTTCCACATTTATTTAAAAAATAAATCATGATTCTATCCATTTTGAATAGCTTGAATACATGATTACCATGCAATTGACATATTGTTGATAGTATTGACATTTGTTCTCAGTTAATAAGTAGTATGTTTAGAAATGGTTGTGGTACGGCCCACCCTGCTCGCTGTAACTTGTACATGTTTAAAATAAAAAATATGTCGTAGCCCCCGACCCCCCCACCCTACGAGGTGGTAGGGGGTCCCTGCTCCATCTCCCCATCAGTTTGGGGGTCCCCGGCCTGAAAACGTTGAAGACCCCTGCTGTAGGTAGTAAAAAAAACATTGGCTATGGATGAGCTTCATCTACATCCCCACTTCAAAAGATCTTAAATATTTTTAAAGGTTGTTAATGTTTCTGCTTCTTGACTTATGTAACTGCGGTAACAAACATCTGTGTTTCTGTTGTAGCTGACCGAAGACATGGACTCTGAAACTACCTGCGATGGGAGTGACCGCACTTACAAGCCAAGGGCTTCGGAAGAATCTAGTACTGAGGCAGAGTCAGAACCAACAACCGGTGAAAAGGATCACCTGTGCCAGAGTGACTTTGGCAAGATTGCTCCAAATTATTTTTCTCTCAGTCATGGGTTTGTTTCCCAAAAGCTCATTATAGAAGTGTTTCTGCTTTTCACTCATGTGGATGTGAATTTTCTTTACATCTTCTGCCAACGGAAGTATCTTAGGCTTGTTCCATTTAAGCTCTTCAAGAGCAGCAGAAGAGACGAGTTCATTCCACCAAAGACTGTACAGTTGTCTGAATCCTTGGACAGACTGCTTCAAATCATTGTTCTGTGACGAAAGGGCCTCAGCCTCTAAGACATCAGCTACTTTCTGCATGTGCATTCCTAACTTTAATGCCAGTGAGGGTTTCCCAAATCTGTTTGTCTCTTCTACATACTTAGCTGTTGCATAGACAGCACCGATAAAGTGCATAAAATGTTGTGGATGGACATAATCCTTAACCTCTTTTACGGGGGTCATCGTCCGCCCGTGGATCAGCAGATCCCCCAGTCCCCGCATGAGTTGCCGAACATTATTAGATTGTGTGGGAGTGTCACGCTGTTTGTTAAACAATTTTTCTCCAACCTTCAGAATGTATGCGTCTCCTTTGACAGCATGGGAAATGTCATCCCGCTTCATTGTATTAACAAGATTCCATAGCTTCTTCCTCACAGTATTAGGTACTGGTTGACCACCAGCACAGAGAACCTGGATTCGTGTCTTTACAGACATTGTACTGCGAATCTCCCGGGCTAGTGTGCAGCGTTTAGCATGCTTCCACATGAACTTCCTTTTATAACAACCACCGCACCCTATACAATGTGCATAATGACGAAAGTTTGTCTTCGCATCGCTCTCTTGTTTACAAGGAACCATTACCCCTTTGCCTTCCTTGATAGTTTCAATGTTATTTGCCTGATTAACTTTTTTTCTAAGCAGGGCCAGCTGAGCCTTCCTCTCCTTCGACTTCTTTGCATACATGAGTGCATTAGCCACCTCCAGTTCTTCTTTATGCCGTCGCTCCATATGTCTAGCTATTTTTGCCTGTGGTTCGCCGCAAAAAAGGCAAAAGTGTCTCTTCTGATGGTATTTTTTTTCGCCATTTTTTTGGATGACCTGACTTAGATGAACAGAATTGCAGTCTTCGTCTGAATCTTCAGTATGAATTGGACGTCTACTGTTGGTCTTCCCTTTTTTTTCCTTTGGACTGGTGACATTGGCTCTTTGTTGCTAGAAGTACCACCAGTTTGGCAATGTTTTTGGACGACCTGACTTAAACGAATAGAATCGCAGTCTTACATGTGTTCTCTCATGATGCTTTGCATTGTTCAGGCACCGTCATTGTGGTTAAAAATATTGTGGGAAGAAGTTGTATGGGGGTTCTGTTGCTTTGCTTCGGATCGTCCAAGTCTCTCTTAATTTAAGGCAGGGGTGGGCAACTTTGATGATGGCGAGGGCCACTATATTTCCACCTTCACTCCAGAGGGCCACATTGCATATTGCTACATCCTACTTTGCCATTCTAGTATTGCATACAATCGAGCAAAAATAGCCGATCTACAAGCTCAAAACGCATCGCGCTGCGATGCATTTTGAGCTTGTAGATCGGCTATTTTTGCTTCTTTTAATTTGGAATCCTGAATTATTTTTAGTTATTTCTTAATTGGAATCCTGAAATGTAACATTTTGATTTAATTTCAAATGCATGTATTTATATACTCATGTTAACTTTATGAACCTGATTACAAATACATTGGACATAAAAAATACATTTTAATACTACTATACTAGTGGTCATTAAGCTACTAATATAGACAGAATTTAAGCAGTTCATGTTTGCAATTGTAACTGCTGAAATCAATAATATATTCAGTATTCTGACCTGAGGGCCGCATTGACTAAAGGTGGGGGCTGCATGTGGCCCCCGGGCCACCAGTTGCCCATGTATGATTTAAGGGGTTGTGAATTAATGTTTCTGAATAAACCTTTTGTGCTGGAGTCTTATGTCTGTTTGACATTTCTAATGTGTCTGACTTTTTTTTCTTTGATTGTTTTGTTATCCTGACACCGCCATGTCAAGTCTCTCGCTTCCTCTCAGTTGCCAGTTCTCATTATTATCTGTAATCAGGCCAATGATGGCGGTGTCATTTACCGAACCTTGGTTCGTTTCTGTTAACCGGCCGGGAACAGACTTGCGTTTCCACCAGATTGAACCAGAACCGTTGTCCCCATTTCAGTTCCACGGTTCACTGCAAAAACAAGGAATTTGTGGTTCCAATCCCGAACCAACTTTTACAGTTCGGAACCAACTTGGTTCTCGGTGGAAACACTCACCACTGGTTCATCCCCGAAGAACCAAACCAGTTCTTAGCCGTAGAAAAGGCCTTATTGTATTTCAGTCGGGTTGTGCACACGTGCAGGATAAAGTTTTGATGGAACTGCAGTTGTGTTTTTTGGAGTAGATGTCGCAGTCCACCATTCAGGCCAATAGATATATATGTTACAGTTAGTTTGGGTAACTCAGTTAGATTGGGGTAGGAGCGCTTGTTTTTGTTCAACTCATGTCCCAGTGGTAGAGCATTTGACTGCATTAGTCCCACGCTGGTGAATGCTACTATGCCTAAACCTAAACCTAACCCTAAACCCTACCCTAACCCCTAACCCTAAACCTAACCCTAAACCTTAGCCTAAACCTAACCCTAACACCTAACCCTAACCCTAAACCTTACCCTAAACTTAAACCTAACCCTAACCCCTAACCCTAAACCTAACCCTAACCCTAAACCTAACCTCAGTAAAACTATGCCTAAACCTAACCCTAACCTCAGTCAAATTATTCCTAGTTCCCCGAAGGAGGCGGCGCCAGCTCCACATTGTGCACAAAAACGAGCGCTCCTGTTCTCAATCTAACTGAATCTCAAACTAACTGTGACATATACATTCACACTCCAGAGTATGCTTCCTTCTTTAAATGCCAGTTGTGAGATGTTTTGATGCCATGTTAATGTGTACAGTATATAAAACGGACATCGCAGTAGACATCTGATATAACAATCTTGAAATATTTGTATAGGTTTATGCAGTCAAAATTCAAAAAAGAAAACGAGTGCTACACAAGAGGTATAACCTGTTTTATTTTAACATTTTAGTTTTGTGCTTTACATTTTGATACAAAAGTCTTTTACTCAAGTAACATCTTGAAAACAGGCCTTTGGTGCCATTGGTACTTTTACTAAAACATTTGATTACTTTTTACACCACTGCTAAACTGTACTGCCATTTGAGGCATTGATTTCTCATGTCTACATTAATGCTTTTACTCCTAGGTCTAGATAGGGCTGTGTTGCGACCCTCTGATATGGCCATGGAGATTTTGCAGTATGTTTCCCCCCCTCCAAGACAAACTACATCTGGAGGATAGATTAAAACTATTTGGTTAAGTGAACTAAAGCTGTTTTTATTTCTATCACATTAAAAACGGGTGATTCATTCTATACAGTATATTTGATTAAGCTCATAAGAGACGATACATTAAAGTTAACAAAAAGTTTTACCTTTTTTCCCCCCCTTTTTTAGACGGTCCTAACAAGTACAGTAAAAATGACAATGTCTAGAATGTTCCCTTCTTTAAATCTGAGGTGATAGTATTAAAATAGATTTTTTTTCATGTTCAGGAGTGTAATGCACATGTTTCTACGATGTCTAGAAAGAGTGGTCCTAACAAGTACAGTAAAAATGACAATGTCTAGAATGTTCCCTTCTTTAAATCTGCGGTGATAGTATTAAAATAGATTTTTTTTCATGTTCAGGGGTGTAAAGCATATGTTTCTACAATGTCTAGAAAGGGTGGTCCTAAAACGTTCAGCATTAGTCAGAGGTCCTAAGAAGTTAAGTTATGTGAGAATGGGTGTGTGTGTGTGTGTGTGCGTGCGTGCGTGCGTGTGTGCGTGCGTGCGTGCGTGTGTGCGTGTGTGCCTGTGCATGTGTGTGTCTGTGTGGACAGATTTTTTTTTCGCTGTCAGATGTCCAAAACTGTAAATCTAAAATGTCAAAGATACCTTTCCAATTTTCATGGGTTAATCATACACTGAACAAGCAAAAAGTACACAAACTGAACATACTAAAAATGTTATTGCATTTTGTTGCTGTTCTGTCAAGACATTCTTTGAATAGGCCCTACCTGGGCCGAAAAAAATAAAATCACTTTCATCAAGTCAGTTAATTTCAGGTGTCACGACGGTCACACGACCCCTTTACTCTCCTTCAAAATTACACTTATATTTAAGATTAAAAGCTATTACTCATATATGGGATAATTAAATGAAGGGGTTCAGGGCCACTGTGTGAATAGGCTCTTAGGAATAAATGTACACTCATGTCCTCCACTTCCTTGAATACTAAACTCAACCCTGGAAAGTAACTACATACATTTACTCAAGCACTGTACTTAACGCGGCACAATGATACTTTTTCTTTTTTCTAGGGTTGGGACTCGATTAAAAAAAGTAAACAAATTGATTTGAGGCTTTGTAATTAATTAATTGAAATTAATCGCATGTTTAATCTCGTACAAATATTTGACTTGAGAAGCAGTTCTTTCAATGAAAACGCATTATGGAATACGAGTGAATCAATAAGTGAGTTTTTTTATGTAAATTTGTCATCCACTGGTCCAAGCAAAGCGGTCTGATTGGTTTCTTCTCCTATTGCGTGCGCTGGGGTTTGTTGTCTGTTGTTGGTTGGTGCACCAGGATGATCGGTACGCCTGAAACTCGTCTAGTGAGAAAGGCTCCGGGATGCAGTGCGATTAAAATGTCTTATTTTTTTCAATCGCTTTAATTTTCTGTAATCAATTAATTAAAATGAATCAGTTAAAGTCCCAACCCTACTTTTTATATGAATAAACTATAATTGTGTCCAATGTAAGAAGCAGGGTCAGGTTGGCAGTCCCACAGAGTGTTCCGAGCTCTGGGCTGAGGCTTCTCGGCTCTATCGGCGGCCGCGGCTAGCCATGCACGCTAGCCATGCACGCTAGCCTTGTAGCGATCAGCGGTCTTTGCTGGAGGGTTCCCGTCTGCGACCGCTGTGTCCTGCATGGACGTCGACTAAAAGCGAAACTCGCCAGGCCAACCGGTTTGGTATTCACCGAAGATCCTCGGTTCCCGTGTTTGTACAGTTTCATAATAGTACAGTTCAGGTTCAGGTTCAGTTTTATTGTCACACATATCCATACAGGTACAGATACAATGAAATGCTTGTGCCAGGAGCACTCTCAGCCTTACACAAAGACATGGTCACAGTGACCGACAAGAATGTGGACCCACATACCATGCAGGCCACACAAGACAAGTCCCAACAACAACAATACCATACAGTGTAACAGTGTACAGTTTAAAAATGCGTACAGTGCCCATGTTTACCCACGTTTCACTTTCATCCCTTTCTTGAGCAACCTGACTGCTTGGGCGAAAAAAAACTATTACTAAAACTTGTCAGAACACAGAACACTTGTCAGAACACGTACAAGGTCAACTAAAGGATATACCCAAAAAAGCCCATGGCTTTGTTTCAATTGAGATCCTGAACAATGACATGTTTAATCCAGTGGTGAGGGATTACTTTTACTTCTACTAATATGAGTACTTCTCTCCCACCACCGGCCACCAGGCAGGCGCTGCTCCACAACCTTCTCACTTTCCACGCTCCATGGATCTCCTCCCCCTCCTCTTCCTCCTCCTCCTCCTCCTCCTCACCACCACTCTGTGTGTTTCCCCAGGTTGACCTTCTGGGCTGGGCTAATGCAGCCAATTAGAGCCCCCGATGAAGGCTGGGCCCGAGGCGCGCATGCAGGACGGAGAACACACACACACACGCATGCACGCACGCACGCACACACACACACACACACACACACACACACACACACACACACACACACAAAATGCCACCCCCCCCCCCCCCCCCCCCCCCCACACACACACACACACACACACACACACACACACACACACACACACACACACACACACACGTTTGCCACCACCATTACCCCGATTGGATTCCTCTAATGCTGGGCTAATGGGCCAATCAGCACCGCAGGACGTGACCAGACACACCGCCGCGAACACAGAGGTTTGTGTTATTTATGCTTGTGAGGACATCCACGATGTTAGGACGCCGTTGGAAAATAGACGCAAATATAGGAGAAAAGTAGCCGATAAATAGCAGATCTACAACTTGTAGAACGGCTATTTTCGGGGTGACAAACACCCACACACGCGCGCGCGTTGAATGGTCTGGGTTAGTTTCAATTTGTAGATAATTGTTGGGAGAGTGCTTAGTGGAACGTGAACATCTGTCCGGACACATTATGTGCTGAATAATAGCCAAACTTTGGGTGCGGTCTTTTTCGCATCTTCCCATTAAAGTCAATGGTGTCTCTAGGAAGATTGTGTTCGGGGACCCCCAGGGCTCCTTGAGGGGGGGTTCCAGGGGGTCCCCAGCTAACGTAGTTAATGTACTGTAGCGTGACAAACACATGAACCACTTTATCCATTAGCCTGAAGTATATGTTGGCTATTATCAAAAAATGCAGATTACAACTGAGCTATTTAGGTTTAAAAAAAAAGAAAAAGAAAAAAAAAAGAAAAAAAATGTGCTTGGAAACGTTTGAATCATTTTCAAATTTACATCTTGCCTGGCACAAAACATTTTCAGATGAGGGTCCGTGCCCCCCGGTCAAATACATATCAATTTGGTGGTCCTTGGCAAGAAAGAGTTTGAGAACCACTGCTCTAAAGTGCAAAGAACACTGACAAAAACACCATTGGGCACGCACGCACACACACACACACACACACACACACACACACACACACACACACACACACACACACACACACACACACACACACACACACACACACACACACAGTACACACACACAGTGTGTGTTCCAGTTATTTTGATTTGTCACCTGAAGAGCCAGTCTCCAGAGCTAACGTATATCTCACCAGGCATTCTCTCTCTATGTTTTGGGAAGTTTTTTTTTATAATGATAGGATTGTGTGCCGCAGCCAAACAACTCTGGACATTTCAACGGCCAGTCTCTGCTCATACAACAGCAGGTTGGGAGTTATATGGTCTGCAGGGTGAGGAATCGGCTGCCAGGGGTTGCCATGCCCACCGGTAGCTGGATAAATAAAAATATATACTGTATTATGTGAAAGAGAAATAAATACATTCAGCAGTGTTGCAGCATGTTGGCATGTATCTAGTGTAGCAGGTGTTGGGGTAAGTCTCAAGCTGAAGCTGGTTTAGCCCTATTGAGACTTATTATTAAGGCGAGGCAATTATAAATCTGATGGTGGTTATTTGCAGAATACACTATTTTCCCTCGATAGGATGTGAAAACGTGGCTTTGTTCAGACTCTTTTTGTCTATTTAGTTTGGAATCTGTGGGTGGATAGAGTACTGAAAGATCCTACTCAAAGTAAGAGTACTGTTACTTTTTTAGTAAGAGTAAGAGTAAGAGTAAAAGTGCTAGTCCAGGAAATTACTCCAAAGTAAGGTTAAAAAGTAGCCTTTACATTAATTACATGTTACACATTACTGGTTACCTAAGCTGTCCCAATGCGATGTCATTAACCAGGAAGAGAAAAACACTAATCAGAAAACCACTTTTAATAACATTTTTAAGAAAATATTTTATGTAAACTGTATGTAAACAATACACAAAAATCAAGTGCTGCAAATGTTGGAAACAAAGGACATAATCTTAGGTCAGTGGTTCTCAACCTTTTCAGGCTGCGACCCCCAAAATAATAATATTTCAACTGCGGACCCCCACCCTGACAAGCAATTGGAATTGTAGGAGTGGGATGAAGATGTAGTCAAACTACATCTGTTCCATTGTGAAAATAGCAGATCTGCATGCTCACAATGCCACAGAGGTGTTGTGAGCATGTAGATCTGCTATTTTCACAATCTCTACCTTCCATTGCTTTCAGTATGTCAAAAATCTGCATTTACTTTACTTATTTACTGAATTTAAACTACTCTTACTCATATTTTTCTTACTCAGTATTTACTTTGTAAATTACTCAAAAGTAAGGGTAACAGTGGAGCATTTATAATTTACTTTAAAAGTACAGATCCTCAAAAAAAACTACTCTTGAGTAAATACTCAGGTACTTTTACTCAAGTATTTTCCTCTCTGGGAATCAGACTGGCTTTTATTGAGTCTGAAGAGCAAATATGCACATGGAAACACATTTCTGCTCATCAGATTGGAGCTGCATTCTTATGTGGTCTGAAATGAGATTCCAATCTTCTTATGATTCTCAGTCTCTGAAAGCTCTCTCAAGTTGAATGTCGATGCTGTCAGGTGGAAACCTTGTATCTACAAAACCGTTCCTTTTGTATGAAAAAAAAAATAAAAAAATAGAAAAAAATATAATAATAAAATAAATGAAACAAACAAACATTAAAACATTGTATAAAATAAACAGATACACAAGCTCACAACGCATCGCATCAGCTTTTGTGCGACACTCTTGTATGATGAATTGGGCAGTTATTTTTGCAGAAAAAAACACGGAAAGTTGAAATACTGAAAGAATTCCCCTCTCTGTGTAGAAATCAAGCATTGAAAATAGCCGACCTCCAAGTTGTGAGCTTGGAGGTCTGTGAGCTTGGAGGTCTGCTATTTTTCGGAGATACAATGTTTCTTGAGCACCAATGAACACAAATAGATCCTGGCAATCCAAACACTAATAAATAGAAATCACAACATCATCACAGCTGAGTAGAAAAGGTTAATTACAGCCTCTGATTAAAAAAACATTGACATTCTATAATGATATCTGACAACTGTTTGGAAGGGGAGCATGTGTGCGTATGTGCGTGCGTGTGTGCGTGTGTGTTTAATGATAATGGGTCTTTTTGGAGCCTGGCTTCATGAATGTTTTAGTGATATTTTGATTGCAGCTCAACACTTCAATTGGACTGACGTGGAAACGTGTCAAAAATGATTAGTTTTTTTTTCTTTTCTTCTTCTTTTTAAGTATCCACAGCTTGAGATTTGTAATTTGCATCTTGTATATTTAGATTAACAGTTTTACATAAACTAATTTGCCTTTGTATATTGAGATGTGTAAAACAACAGGACACATTAATAAACATACATGTCCAAGATTAGCTGACAATGCTTTTTTTTCTTTTTTACAGCACCTTATAGTTGGGCATTAACGAAAAAGTCGACAAGTCGACTCAGTCAACTTCATTACACAAGACGACTCCCACCAGAGAAAGTCGAAAGTCAAAGTTGAAAAAAAAAAAATCTATTGTGAAAATAGCAGATTTACATGCTCACAACGCATTGTGAGCATGTAAATCGGCTATTTTCACAATTGCTGCCTCTATCCACCTGTTTCCGCGGGAGTTCACTGGAGATTATTTGGACCTGTTTGGACCACACTTCCGGTTTAACAGCAGACATACAAGCTCACGTCGCGTCGCAGATGCAACCGTTGTGAGCTTGTAGATCACACTCGGCTGCGGCGCCGGAAGCTCGGTACAGCGTCTGCGCAATGCACTATGGGGCGTTGGAAACTCGTGGATATATTTGAGAATTTGGGCAATGTTTAATTTGTCATTTTAGAGGTATTAACACATTGACCGCCATTTTAACATACCTCCGTACTCCCACCTGCCATTCGTCTCCATAGACTTCCATGTAATTGGGTGTGCACGGATCATGCACACCCATGCCTAGATAATGCACCACGTGTGTCCACATTGCTCACAGCTTTCAAACAAAAAAATCTGAATGGAAATCCGTTCAGGCATTCATGAGATAACAGCCACTATGTTTAACAAAGATGGCTGCCAAAATGGCTGCCATGCTTGAAAGATGGGGTTGCTATGGGGGTTAAACATGCAATTTCGCGATTGCTATCATGCCTACTCCATTTTTGGGGGTCAAAAAAAAAAAAATTCTTTTTTTTTCTTTTTTCTTTTTTTTTTTTAAATTCTCGGGACTATCGGGCCTGGCGGGGAAAGACATTGGAATAATCTCGGGACTATCGGGCCTGGCAGGGAATGAGTTAAAAAGTCCTTAAATTGGCAATTTAGAAATGTGCAGATACCCTATATACACTTAAACGTTATGTTGGTTTGTTTACAGTTGAGTGAGAAAACAATGTTTCACATTAAGTT
>NC_137810.1:9569780-9587280 GCF_963921795.1 Nannobrachium achirus | reverse complement strand
AAAAATCTTCAATGTTCTTCCTTGCAATTGTTCCAAGGTCAACAGTAATTCTCTTCATATGCCCCTGTTCACCATAAGTGATTGGAAAACCTTTGAGAAGCAGCTTTAGACACCTCAGCATTTATTGATGAACCGGATACCTCGCTGCTCGAGGTATCCGGTTCAGAGCTCCAGGAGCTACCCATCATGCCCGTTGGATGGCAAAGGTTATTTATTGTATGAAGATCTGGATGTTTCATGGCCAATTCAAACTGACCTTCAGGGAAGAAAAAGCATGCATGGATTTGTGCATTTTTGCAGTTTACAATTATGTGAAGGCATCATAGGCATTGTCAGCGCTCCACTAAATGACTTGGCAGCTGTTAAAATCGTTGCTGGAATATTCATCAATAAATGCTGAGGTGTCTAAAGCTGCTTCTCAAAAGTTTTCCAATCACAATGGTATTTGGCTCCAGAGATCGTCGGACTTGCATTGTTTGACAGTCAAGTGAGCGTGCAAACGAAGAGGCTGATGGTGAGAGCCATGAAAGATGGAAATGAAGATCATGAACAGGGGCATATGAAGATAATTACTGTTGACCTTGGAACATTGCAAGGAAGAACATTGAAGTGCTTTTCAAAATGATGGATCTCCCAGGTGACTTCCTTGACGTTGAGCCCGATGAGTGGGAGCCCAGGGTGGACTACCAAGAAGCTCTGGCTGTAGTGAAGGCGATGAATGTTGTCAATGATCATGCAGAGCGTGGGGTTGCCCTAATACAAGAATATTGTGGTCTCATTACTAAAGATGAGTCCCAACTCCAATACTTGCTGCAAATTGTGCAGAACCATCGGCACAAGTATCCCGATAGCCGTAAACAAACTTTAATTGATCAGTAACTACTGAATTACTATACTGCAGTGACTTTCGGGGTTTGTTGGGGTAATCAAGGAAGTGGGGCTGTGTGCTTGTTGTGTGTTGTGAGTATGATTGAAGAGTGTGCAATAAAGACATGTCATTGTGCATGTTAAATGCAAATGTAATTCTTTGCTTTGCTATTTCCTACAATACATTAATTCTGGTTTGACATATGACAAACATGTAATCAGATTTGTGTTTAGATTTGTAAGCTTAAAAAATATAATTTCTGTGCTTAGTATAAGAATAATGTGTAATGTATAACACATTAAAAAAAATCGATTTTGACCAATAAAATGTACAATCTTTGACTTGATTGAGCTACCTCTAAATATGCTTGAAATTCAACCAAATTTTAACCAAAGCATTTTTTTGTACATTGGAACATAATTGGGGGGTGAGACTCAAGAAAATCAAAAAAAGGTAATTTAAGATCCACCCTAACACACAGTCACTCACAGAGTTGTGCAATGTGCACACTCACAGTTGCATTTCACACTTAGGCTACATTTGTGCACATTCAGAGTTACATGATGTTTTGCACACTCACAGAGTTACACATGCCTAATAGTCAGGGAATATCTTCAGAAAAAAAAAATCCAATCCTGGAATAAATTCCATACCAAGAAATGACTTCACCAATGTGTTTGTAAAGGTGTTGTCTAGTAACACATCTCACAAAGACTGAAATTCAGTTTCCCAAGGAGAATCCGTGACAGCTGCTGAATGTTGGGTTCCCAATAACTTTACAGATAAAAACAACAAAACTATGGTTTAGTGATGAGTCACAGTTTTTGTAGGTATTTTAGCACAAGGAATGTTTTTCGGCTCTTGCTGGGGACTTTGTGAGATGTGTTTCTAACACATTGGTGAAGAATGTTTTTGCTAGGCCTAAGGCCGGCTACAGACCTAAAGGCACAAAGTCTAGTGAGAGTTGTGTGGGGGGAGCGGGGGGCAGAGACAGCACAATGCATTCCGGATGGAAGTCACATGGTTTGAAGGTCTAGTGAGAGTCCTGTGGTGTTGCTTAAGCACAAGCACAGTTGCTTAAGCAAGTGTGTGTGTGTGTGTGTGTGTGTGTGTGTGTGTGTGTGTGTGTGTGTGTGCGTGCGTGCGTGCGTGCGTGCGTGCGTGCGTGTGTGTGTGGTTGTATGGTCATTACTCATAGTGTCCATGCCTCAGTGAGTCTGTGTGTTGCTGTGGGGATAACCTGCTGCATAAGCAGAGCTGTATGTCTGCCTGTCTGTATGTCTGTCTGTCTGTCTGTCTGTCTGTGACTGATGGATGGCACACACACACACACACACACACACACACACACACACACACACACACACACACACACCACACACGCACACGCACGCACACACACACACACACACACACACACACACACACACACACACACGTCTCTGACAGGCGCAGCAGCATGAATAATGTGAGGTTCACTGCATCGTGCTCTAACTGACCACAGGCTGCCTTTCACACCTACAGTACCATCACACACAACACCTACCACATGATACCATCATACCATACTGTACCATCACACACAACACCTACCACATGATACCATCATACCATACAGTACCATCACACACAACACCTACCACGTGATACCATCATACCATACTGTACCATCACACACAACACCTACCACGTGATACCATCATACCATACTGTACCATCACACACAACACCTACCACATGATACCATAATACCATACTGTACCATCACACACAACACCTACCACATGATACCATACCATACTGTACCATCACACACAACACCTACCACATGATACCATCATACCATACTACTGTACCATCACACACAACACCTACCACATGATACCATCATACCATACAGTACCATCACACACAACACCTACCACATGATACCATCATACCATACTGTACCATCATACACAACACCTACCACATGATACCATCATACCATACTGTACCATCACACACAACAGCTACCACATGATACCATCATACCATACTGTACCATCATCATACACAACAGCTACCACATGATACCATCATACCATACTGTACCATCACACACAACACCTACCACATGATACCATCATACCATACTGTACCATCACACACAACACCTACCACATGATACCATCATACCATACTGTACCATCACACACAACACCTACCACATGATACATCATACAGTACCATACTGTACCATCACACACAACACCTACCACATGATACCACCATGCGTGCGTGCGTGCGTGCGTGCGTGCGTGCGTGTACACTGCGTCACACGGAAATCATCAAATTGGAATTTGGATCCTGAAAAATAACAGTTTTGGACATAAGGTGGCTTCACTTCCCAGCAGCTGGTGATTCCTGATGTTTAATCTGCCGCGGCGGAGCGTCCGACCGGCATTGTTCATCTGGAGACGACTCCGCTGGAGTCACCACCAAACAGATGTTCAGCGCCACCTACCTGTGGGCTGACCATCTGCTGCTGCCATGCTAATGATGTAGGAAGGGTCTGAAGATGCCTGGACTCTCTAGACCAGTGGTGGTTCTCAATCTCAAAGTGGATTCCAGGGACTTAGTGGGTTCCTTTTTGGGGGTCTAAATTGACCCATATAAGTCTGTAACTCTGATAGTGTACAAATGGAACCAAATGGACCCTTACGGGTCCATTTGGTTTCATTTGTACACTATCAGAGTTAAGGGGAGACCTTGAAGTATAAAAGTTTGAAAGCCACTGCTCTAGAACAGTGGTTCTTTCATGCCGCAACTCCCCCCAAATAATCATATTTGAACTGCCCCCCACCTCCCAGACATGCACGCAGCCACGCATGCACACACACACACACACACATACACACACACACACACACACACACACACACACACACACACACACACACACACACACACACACACACACACACACACACACACACACACACACACACACTCTCTCTCTCTCTCCCTCCGGCAAAGCACTTGTAGGAGTTGAGGCAATACATTTATATGACTCTGTTCCACAGATAAATATTGTGAAAATATAAACTCAAAGTTTTGAACGTGTAGTCTATTTTTCCCATTGCTTCCTCTTTCTTCTGTAATATTTGACAATTTGACCAATATTTGACATTCTTTTTTTTTTCTCTTTGCTGGTCTTGCTGTTATATTCGGTCCTGTTTTTGTTTTCCAAATGGCTTCATGGAAAGATCCCAACAAGCCTTTGTATGAAACAAAATAAAGTCCACACCTTGAGAATGAAAAGACAAAAGGAACCAGCGGGAATGTGTATAGGAATCCTCACACATTCTACTGAGGAATGGAATGGAATCTAGCAGGCTTTAATTCCAAGAAACTCACACTCATCTCCAGGTATGAATTTCACATGACTTTACACTGACTTTATCCATAAATAATACATGGCAGAAGAAAGCCTCCATGAAGCCACATCAAATCTACCCTGGTGCCATGAGTTCCCCCTCCCCAGGGCCGTACTCTGGACTTGTGTGTTGTATTGTGTTGATGTTGTGTACTCTGGACATGAGTGTTGTATTGTGTTGAAGCGTGCGTGCGTGCGTGCGTGCGTGCGTGCGTGCGTGCGTGCGTGCGTATATCATTGTTGTCGGGTGGAAACCTTTGCATGTCCAACACGGCTTCGTTTTGTATTTATCATTTAACAAATTATTCAAAGTAGTGAAAACAGCCGATCTACAAGCACACAACGCCTCGCACCGTGAGGCGTTTTGTGCTTGTAGATCCGCTGTTTTCACTAGTTTTGTGCGACAGTCTTGTATGATGAAGCAGGTGATATGATATGATTGAGAGAGAGAGAGAGAGAGAGAGAGAGAGAGAGAGAGAGAGAGAGAGAGAGAGAGACTGAGAGACAGACAGACACACAGACAGACAGACAGACAGACAGACAGACAGACAGACAGACACACAGTAGGGTGGATCTTAAATTACCTTTTTTTGATTTTCTTGAGTCTCACCCCCAAATTATGTTCCAATGTACAAAAAAATGCTTTGGTTAAAATTTGGTTGAATTTCAAGCATATTTAGAGGTAGCTCAATCAAGTCAAAGATTGTACATTTTATTGGTCAAAATCGAATTGCACTGCAGGCACATTTAAGTTATACATTACACATTATTCTTATACTAAGCACAGAAATTATATTTTTTAAGCTTAGAAATCTAAACACAAATCTGATTACATGTTTGTCATGTCAAACCAGAATTAATGTATTGTAGGAAATAGCAAAGCAAAGAATGACAATTTGCAATTTTTCATTTAACGTGCACAATGACATGTCTTTATTGCACACTCTTCAATCATACTCTTCAACACACAACAAGCACACAGCCCCACTTCCTTGTTTACCCCCAAAACCCCTGAAAGTCACTGCAGTATAGTAATTCAGTAGTTACAGTACAGATCAATTAAAGTTTGTTTACGGCTATCGGGATACTTGTGCCGATAGTCCTGCACAATTTGCAGCAAGTATTGGAGTTGGGACTCATCTTTAGTAATGAGACCACAATATTCTTGTATTAGGGCAACCCCACGCTCAGCATGATCATTGACAACATTCATCGCCTTCACTACAGCCAGAGCTTCTTGGTAGTCCTCCCTGGGCTCCCACTCAAAGCACCTTGGAAAAAATCTTCAATGTTCTTCCTTGCAATTGTTCCAAGGTCAACAGTAATTCTCTTCATATGCCCCTGTTCACCATAAGTGATTGGAAAACCTTTGAGAAGCAGCTTTAGACACCTCAGCATTTATTGATGAACCGGATACCTCGCTGCTCGAGGTATCCGGTTCAGAGCTCCAGGAGCTACCCATCATGCCCGTTGGATGGCAAAGGTTATTTATTGTATGAAGATCTGGATGTTTCATGGCCAATTCAAACTGACCTTCAGGGAAGAAAAAGCATGCATGGATTTGTGCATTTTTGCAGTTTACAATTATGTGAAGGCATCATAGGCATTGTCAGCGCTCCACTAAATGACTTGGCAGCTGTTAAAATCGTTGCTGGAATATTCATCAATAAATGCTGAGGTGTCTAAAGCTGCTTCTCAAAAGTTTTCCAATCACAATGGTATTTGGCTCCAGAGATCGTCGGACTTGCATTGTTTGACAGTCAAGTGAGCGTGCAAACGAAGAGGCTGATGGTGAGAGCCATGAAAGATGGAAATGAAGATCATGAACAGGGGCATATGAAGATAATTACTGTTGACCTTGGAACATTGCAAGGAAGAACATTGAAGTGCTTTTCAAAATGATGGATCTCCCAGGTGACTTCCTTGACGTTGAGCCCGATGAGTGGGAGCCCAGGGTGGACTACCAAGAAGCTCTGGCTGTAGTGAAGGCGATGAATGTTGTCAATGATCATGCAGAGCGTGGGGTTGCCCTAATACAAGAATATTGTGGTCTCATTACTAAAGATGAGTCCCAACTCCAATACTTGCTGCAAATTGTGCAGAACCATCGGCACAAGTATCCCGATAGCCGTAAACAAACTTTAATTGATCAGTAACTACTGAATTACTATACTGCAGTGACTTTCGGGGTTTGTTGGGGTAATCAAGGAAGTGGGGCTGTGTGCTTGTTGTGTGTTGTGAGTATGATTGAAGAGTGTGCAATAAAGACATGTCATTGTGCATGTTAAATGCAAATGTAATTCTTTGCTTTGCTATTTCCTACAATACATTAATTCTGGTTTGACATATGACAAACATGTAATCAGATTTGTGTTTAGATTTGTAAGCTTAAAAAATATAATTTCTGTGCTTAGTATAAGAATAATGTGTAATGTATAACACATTAAAAAAAATCGATTTTGACCAATAAAATGTACAATCTTTGACTTGATTGAGCTACCTCTAAATATGCTTGAAATTCAACCAAATTTTAACCAAAGCATTTTTTTGTACATTGGAACATAATTGGGGGGTGAGACTCAAGAAAATCAAAAAAAGGTAATTTAAGATCCACCCTAACACACAGTCACTCACAGAGTTGTGCAATGTGCACACTCACAGTTGCATTTCACACTTAGGCTACATTTGTGCACATTCAGAGTTACATGATGTTTTGCACACTCACAGAGTTACACATGCCTAATAGTCAGGGAATATCTTCAGAAAAAAAAAATCCAATCCTGGAATAAATTCCATACCAAGAAATGACTTCACCAATGTGTTTGTAAAGGTGTTGTCTAGTAACACATCTCACAAAGACTGAAATTCAGTTTCCCAAGGAGAATCCGTGACAGCTGCTGAATGTTGGGTTCCCAATAACTTTACAGATAAAAACAACAAAACTATGGTTTAGTGATGAGTCACAGTTTTTGTAGGTATTTTAGCACAAGGAATGTTTTTCGGCTCTTGCTGGGGACTTTGTGAGATGTGTTTCTAACACATTGGTGAAGAATGTTTTTGCTAGGCCTAAGGCCGGCTACAGACCTAAAGGCACAAAGTCTAGTGAGAGTTGTGTGGGGGGAGCGGGGGGCAGAGACAGCACAATGCATTCCGGATGGAAGTCACATGGTTTGAAGGTCTAGTGAGAGTCCTGTGGTGTTGCTTAAGCACAAGCACAGTTGCTTAAGCACAAGCACAGTTGCTTAAGCACAAGCACAGAGAGTTGTAGGCAAGCAGTAGAGGGCAGACAAGCTGCACTTGATGAGACAGAAGGGCAGGGTTCAACTGCCAACCAATAGGACAGAGAGGCCATGATGCAATCCCACACAGGTGTGTTCACTTGTAGTTTGTACTCCACAGCAGCAGAGCCTGTCTGCACCCCAAGACTACCTGGCTGCAGACACTAGGGTCCTGTTGATGTCCACGGGAGACAGGAACATCAACAAGTGGCAGGAAGTGACCTCACACCTCTTTCTTGCTCTACCCCATGGAGGTTCTGTTTAGGGTTAGGGGGTAGAGTTGGGTTGTCTAAAAGATAAAAGATAACATGTACACATAGCGACAATGCGGCTCAAAGGGACTGTAGTGCCTTGGACTGCAAGGCAGAGACGTCACGTGACCTCCACAAGCGGCATGAAGTCACTTGACACTGTGAGGTCACTTCCTGCCACTTGTTGATGTTCCTGTCTCCCGTGGACATCAACAGGACCCTAGTGTCTGCAGCCAGGTGCTGCTCGTCTGCACTGCAGTGACATGAAACCTCCATTTCAGAACGAAAAATATTATAAATAAATTAAAGTTAAGTGTGTGTAACAGTAAACATTCGACAATAACAATGAATATTACAAATATTTCTTTACATGTCATACATGGTGACAGTGATGCCTACACAGATGCAATTGATTAAATGTGCTATTCATAATAAAATGTAAGCTTTATACAGTGGTGAAAAAAATACTCAAATTCATTGCTTAAATAAAAGTATCAATACTGAAACATACAAATACTTTGTTAAAAGTAACTTTTTTAAATAGCAGATCTACAAGCTCACAACGTGTCGCATGGTGGCACGCTGTGAGCTTGTAAATCCATTTTACCTGTCACCAAAAAGCAGCAGGTACTCTGCCTTCACCCGATGACACCTCCAAAAGAACTACATGGCCAAATACCATATCTGCTTCCTCCTCAAGCAGAACCGCCCACTTCCACAAAGCATTGTGGGAAATGTATTCTTTTTTGGAACAGACTTTGACTGAACACACAACTTTGACTGAACTTAGTGCGTAAGAGTGCGTTCCAGTGTGAGTGCAGCCTAAGGAATTTATTCAGAGACTTTTTAAGATATCCCCTGACTATAAAGTCACAGTGAGAAATGTACTGCGTGCTGAAGCATATTCATGAGAAACACTAACTGTCCCAACAGTGAGTGTTGGCCTTACGTCTGACTCTGCACTATCTGAGTTTTCTTTTAAAAGCCATTAAAGAATGCAATAAGCTCCCTGTCAATCTGAAAACCTGCACACATTTCCATATTTTTACCATTAAGTGAAAAAGTTTTGTCAGCATTAATTTCACATTTTGATGACCTGTTATTATACAATAAATAAAAACTATCCCCCAATGTCCGGTCTTAAAGGGGTATTTCACTGTAAAACACTTGTGAGGTTATTTTGACGTCTACTCCGTTTTCTTGTCGCTTGATTCAATATTTTGATAATTGATACCAATTTGAACAGACACGACCCCCTTATTTATAAGACCATTTGACTTCAAACTCCATTTGTGCTGACTGATAGTGTCCTTTTAACGCACAGAGTGGTAAAAAGAAGACAAAAAAAACATCTTGATCGATATTACAACATCAATATTTGGTTCCAGGGACCCCCACAGAGGCAAATATTTGAGTTAAAAGAAATACACATATATTAAAAAAAAGAAAAATCTAAAATATCTACAAGCTTGTATATCCTTTTTTTATTCTTTATTTTTATATTTTTTTTAATAGCAAAAGTATAACACAGCTAGCCAAACTCGTCCTCAGACAAGATAAGGGTTACCATGGTAACCAGGTAAACAGACGCTTACTGCGGCTGCCGGTGAAAGAGAAAAAAATGCACGTCAAGTCATGACGCAACGCGGCCAGGAGCAAAATGGAGCGTCTATTCTCCATTGACTCCAGTTCTATGTTGATGCATAAAAACGTCTGTATCCCTGACTAAGGTGCAAATAACGCAGAAAAGGCCGTAAACCGCTCTTTTTCACAGCAACACTGCTCCGTGATGGTCGCCCCGGTTAGGATTTTAGTTTCGCGACCGTTTTTAAACAAACTGACCATCCATTTTAGAATCATCAGATTACACAGCATGCACACACATGTGGCTTCCGGGGGTCTTCAAAATAAAGCGCAGTCTATGGTGGCAGGCATTGCTGAATTGCGGTGGTGGAAAAAGTACACATATTTTACTCAAGTAAAAGTATCAATACTGCAGTATAGAAATACTTCGTTACAAGTAAAAATTCAAATGCACTTGTGTAAAAGTGTTGGCACCAAAATGCACTCAAAGTACCAAAAGTAAAAGTACTAATTGTTTGAGCATCGCGATGCGACGCGTTGTGAGCTTGTAGATCGGCTATTTTCAATCAGCCTGGTATAAAATAGGGCTACAGTGGTTAATGTATAATGTGTGATATCATAATTTATATCTGCAAAGTAACTATAGTACTAAAGTGTTAAAATAAATGTAGTGGAGTAAAAGTACAATATTTGGATCCCAGATGTAGTGGAGTGGATTTGAAAGTATTGGAAATTGGAAATACTCAAGTAAAGTACAAATAACTCAAAAGTGTACTTAAGTACAGTACAGTACTCCACCACTGCTGAAATGACACAGATGCTTTCCCGGTTGTAAAGGGCCAAATAAATATACAAGTTGCAAATGTACAAATCTCAAGCTGTGGATGCTAAAAATGCAATTATTGGCATGATTTTTCTTTTCTCCGCGCAGCGAGGAGCCTCTCTTCTCTTTAGTCCAATTAAAATGTTGAGCTGCAATCAAAATATCACTAAAACATTCATGAAGCCCAGCTCCAAAAAGACCCTTTATCATTACACACACGCCTCATAAACACACATGCGCGCACGCCAAGTCACGCATGCATGCATGCATGCACACACACACACGCACGCACGCACGCACGCACGCACGCACGCACACACACACACACACACACACACACACACACACACACACACACACACACACACACACACACACACACACACACACCACTGCCTGCTGTAAGTTCTAAATGTGTCTCAATCCTATGCCTAAACCCCAAACCGAATATTTTCCTAATTATAAACCATTATTTCTCTTGCAAGGAGGACCAGGACAAAATACTCTTAACTCACAATGTCACAATGATATTCCTCAAATGCTACTTATACTTACACTATTTGGCCCTCACAAGAATAGTTATCCACACACACACTCACACATGCACGCACACACGCGCGCGCACACACACTACAGAAAAAGCGTGTTAAATATTTAGCTGCAGACCTTTCTGTTCGGCCGGGGCGGGGGCATTAATAATGCATACCCGAAATCTCTTTGCATCTCGATACGTTGATAGCCACAGACCTTTAAACCTCTCTCTCTCTCTCTCTCTCTCTCTCTCTCTCTCTCTCCCTGGACCCAATCTCTGCATTTTTATCATTCCAATATATGGCTCCAATAAAAGCCAAGTGCTCTCAGGAGCGACCGCGCTGCAATCTGGCCGGTGAGTGCTGTCAACTAAATCAATTGTTTGTGTATATCGTCGCCGTCGGGTGGAAAGCTCGTACGTCCAAAACAGTAACTTCTCCCACGTTGCCTGACAGTGACGACACAAACTTACACATAAGGTAAAGAACAACACAACGGCAAGCAAGAAATGGAGAAATACCGTCTGCAGCCACAGCACAGGACAGGACATTGTTGCATATTATCAAAACAGGTCCTCAGGAGTTGTGTGAGTTATCAGTTTGTCTGACTGCACCTTGTGTATGTTGTTTACGTGTCTGTATAATAAAGTATTCAATCAATCAATCAATCAATCAATCAATCAATCAATCAATCAATCAATCAATCATCAATCAATCAATCGTCACTGTCGGGTGGAAACATTGTCCAAAATGTTCATTTTCAGGAAATGTTTATAAAATACACACACACTATCACTTTCAAAAATACCAATGACAAACACAATCATGACAAGCAGAAACAACCACTGTACAAGCTCACAACGACGTGCTGCGATACAATGCATTTTGAGCTTGTAGATGGACAATGTTTTTTCCTGCCACCATCCCAGGAGAGGCACGTTGCCACTCAAAGTGATTGCTGGGCAATGACAGCGAGTCTTTTACAGGACTTGTCAGAATCTAGGGTGCAGTTTGAACAGATGAACAACCAGAGGGCACAGACCAGTGCGCTCAGTGCCTATATCCGAACGCACCCTGGGTAACAAAAAGATCCGCCCCCACCTGCCTCTGATTGGCCTATACCGAACGTCCCCTGCTGTGACGCACGCGGAAGCTTGGCTTCCCTGAAAACCATCAGCTCCCAGTACTTACAACAACACCTACCATCATCTCCCAGTACTTACAACACCTACCATCAGCTCCCAGTACTTACAACTCCTACCATCAGCTCCCAGTACTTACAACAACACCTACCATCATCTCCCAGTACTTACAACAACACCTACCATCAGCTCCCAGTACTTACAACAACACCTACCATCAGCTCCCAGTACTTACAACAACACCTACCATCCTCTCCCAGTACTTACAACTCCTACCATCAGCTCCCAGTACTTACAACAACTCCTACCATCATCTCTCAGTATTTACAACAACACCTACCATCAGCTCCCAGTACTTACCTCACGACTTGCCACATTCATTTGGGATCAAACCCGTGCATGACCTTGTGGTCCAAGTGAGAGCTCTACTGACTTAGCTACACGGATAACACAAATAAATTGATAAATAAATATGGAGATAGAAGGTTTCTACACTGTGGTATGGTTGTGCAGTCTGCTCTGTTGTTAGTATACCGTCTACTAGTGGTGCGCGGGTCAGCTTTTTTTCATAACCCGCACGACCCACAGCCCGCACGGAACGTAACCCGCCCGCGCCCGCGCCGCAGAACAACATACAAATCAACGAATCCGCCCGCCCCGCAACCCGCATTTAAAAAAAAGATGGTATATCATCTCCACAATAGCTCATCTTTATATACGGCTCTTGTAAGTAGGCCTACCCAAAGTCGCTTTACAGAAAGGTTTACAGTAGCACAATATTGTCATGGGCTAAATAAACAAACTTGTTGTTCAAATTGGCGTTTAGCCTAAAATAGTCTACATTCATTCAAAGACGTTCATTCTCTCTAAATCGCCGGGCATCGTCGGGGTAAAGGCGGTTTTATGTCAATCATATTTATACAGCGCCTCGCACTTTAAACAGACAGCAAAAGACGGACAATATTAAATCCTGTTGGTTATTGATTAATCACCAGATTGGAGAGATGGGACGACTCGAGGTGAGCGTGGTTGGTTCATTCAGTCAAAAAATCCGCCTCACTTGCGAAAGTTGTGTTTCAAATCGTATCCGTTGACTGGCTGGTTATATAACTTAAGAGACACACACAAAGTATTTATAAACGGACTTGTGTGGATGACAGAGACATACAAGTGAAATCCTGATCAGTTTGTGCATCTTCTCTGCTGTGCTCACGTTGTGTCAAATGTTGGCAAGATGTGGTTCGCGGCCCCAACAGGAGCGGAATTGGGACGGTCCTCGCACCAAGGAGCGGAGGAGAAACCTCGCTCCTCTCTGGCGCATTTTAAAACTCGCTCGCTCGTCGTGCTCGTATTCAAACGTTGTATTCTTATTCTTATAGGCCTACTCTTATTAAGAATAAAAGGCAAATAAGAACAGGTGATTATTCTTATTTATTTTTTGCATGTGAGAATGGTGATAACCTGTCCGCCCGCCGCCCGCCTGAAAAGGTCTGAAACCTTGACCCACCCACCCGCCTGCGGGCGGGTTGGCGGGCGGGTGGGGGCACCGGGTCAGCCCGCGCACCACTACCGTCTACTACTAAATCAATTGACCCTGATTGATTTGTGTACATTTGTTTGTTTGTTTGTTTTGGAGCTGCCTGCTATTGATCCCCCCCCCCCCCCCCCCCCCTCTCTCTCTCTCTCTCTCTCTCTCTCTCTCTCTCTCTCTCTCTCTCTCTCTGTGTGAAACTAACTTCATAATGGCCCTGACTTCTTCTATCAGTCAAATGTCACTGTGGTGATGTCTGGTTTATTCTTAGCCATAGTGGAAGGTGGAATAAGTAATGTTACTCAAGTACAATTTTTAAGTTGATTTACTTTTACTTTAGTATGGCTGTAACTCTAGCTGCTGTGCTGCCTCTGGGCGACTGAAATTCCCCAACAGGATCTTCTCTATTTGAGTTTTTTCTGCCTGTATTGATAGTAGGCTACAAGTGGAAACAGGGAGAGAGAAGGGGAGTGACACACAGCAAAGGTCGTTGGGATTGGATGTTATGTGGTATATGCCTGGACCAGTTGACCTCTGTTTGGTAGACTGCTGCTGCGGATCATAAACATTATTTAAAAAGACTCCTGAGGCCGCAGACACACATTTAAGTAACACTCCTTATCCTTAACCTCGGGGGAGGCGGGGGGTAAAGCTCCGTCACAATTAATTCCCTATGGAAGTCACATGTTTTGATAAGGGAAGCTTGCCTTAAGCTTTCCTTAAAGTTATACCATGTAACTTTTTTTATAAAACAAATCTTAAAATTGTCCTAACTGTTAAATCGCTAAAGTTTTAGAACCCCCACTCTGTTATTTTCAGCTTCTGAAGCCTTCTCTTTATATGTTTTCTATGAGTTGTGAGGGGGGGAGAATTTCCCGGCAAAATGATGTCATCTCCCACATGATACACTACCGGCCAATCACAGCGCCGATCATACACCACCGGCCAATCACAGCGAGTCTTGCTGTCTCTAAAGGAAGTAGCTTCCCTCAGCAACTGTTTTTACATTGGTGAAGGAATCTTGCTTGCTACTCCCTCAATTCTGGTCTAAAAATGATGGGAGACGGCTCTACGGAATCGTATCGGCAAGGCGGAGGTGCTCGCGACGGCCGCGGTGGTCCGCGGACCCCCGTTCCGGTGGTCCGCGGCGACTCCGGCCGAAAAAAGCAATACCGCTACTGACCACTAGTTGAGCAGCTTCCACAGTACAGCTTTAAGGCTGGTTTTAAGGGCAGAGGTTTTCATAGGGCAAGTTGTAGGCGAGCAGCCACGGAGCAGCCAAGCTGCAGGGGGAAGCCGTGATGAGACAAAGGGGCGGGGTTCAACTGCCAACCAATAGGAAAGAAGGGCTGTGCTGAGAGCCCACAGGGTGAGTTTTACTTGTAGTCTTAATTAATTAATTCTTAGTTTGATAAGGTTCTGATAAGGTACCGACAAGGTATATCCCTTAACTATGTGAACAAGGCCTGAGACCTTTGCAGAGAGTGAAGATTGTATCTTACTTTTTTTGTGGGGAGGAATTGCTAGGAATTGCCATTGGCATAGAGAAAAAAAGGGGTAAAAAAAGTGCAATACTCGAGCAAATGTAATTAGTTACTTTCAACCACTGCACGACACGTTGCACAGCCAACGATGAATCAGGCTCGACATCAGCATCTTGTATGAAACACTGCGGGAAGCTAATTTAAACGGTTACAGATGAAACAACATCAATCTCAGGTTTCCGCAGCGGTCTGCTCCAGCAGTTGCTTGGCTAGGTTTTTTAAATTAATTTCAGACCTCAGGCAGGCAGCTTTTCAAAGTGTAGGTATAAAACTGAAGGTGACCGTGTGTTCCCTGTGAACAACCCTAAAGACATTTATCCTGACAGATACCTCGCTATACCTTACTCTGTACTTCCTCTTGTACTTCAACCCTCTTGTCATTGGCTTGCTTTTTTTTTTGTCATTACAGTTTTGACTTTTGTTTACGAGGCCCCAAAAGCCAAAGGGAAATTTATTTTTATTCATAATGTCCCAAAGTTCAATGACAATTATTTGAGCTACAATTAATCGTTAAGTAAAACTTCATAATCGTGACAGCCCTTTTTTTGAATGTTGTGCTTGGTTGCATGCTGAAAATGGACAATCTACAAGCTCACAATGTGTTGCGCTGTGACGCTTTGTGAGCTTGGAGAGCTGCTACTTTCAGAGCGTAACACCCGAGCACTTTTATTTCTACTGGATCTTATCACCACTACTCCCTCCCTAACATTTAGTATATATATATATATATATATATATATATATATATATATATATATATATATATATATATATATTTGTTTTACAGAATCTTGTCTTAGTTTTAGTCATCATTGCTTAGTTTTTTGTTTTAGTTTTTGTCAGTGAAAAAAAGGTTAGTCGACGGAATCAACACTGGACGGCTGTGTGTGTGTGTGTGTGTGTGTGTGTGTGTGTGTGTGTGTGTGTGTGTGTGTGTGTGTGTGTGTGTGTGATTCTGTGTAGCTCCAAGGAAATAACATATTTTTTTACCCTAAACTTTGACTGTGGTCTTTCCTCCAACCTCTGTTTCACGGCTATTCTATATTCTATTTGGTGTAAAGCTAAAAAAAAAATAAGGGTCCCTAGTAGAGCCCCCTGGGGGACTCCACTCAACTAAGTGCATACTGGTAGGTCTTGAGTGGTTTATGTTTGATATGGAAAGGTAATATTGATTCATATTTTCTGAGCTCCTTTTTTTACTTTTTTAAACAAAACTTTTATTTTCACGAGGTTCTGTGGCTCTTGCGTTTGACCGTGGTACTACGTTTTCCTTTGTAGCAGAGGTGGAAAGTAAGTAAATAAGTATATTTATTCAAGTGCAGTGCCGTTTCCATTATTACAGATTGAAAATAACTTTTATACTTGACGTTTAACCACAGGAACCCCGTTTGACCGTGGTACTACGTTTTCCTTTGTAGCAGAGGTGGAAAGTAAGTAAATAAGTATATTTATTCAAGTGCAGTGCCGTTTCCATTATTACAGATTGAAAATAACTTTTATACTTGACGTTTAACCACAGGAACCCCAGTATCCCTTTGCATGCTCGAGGGATACATGCGCCAAACATAGAAGATCTACAGCGGTTGTAGATCTACTATTTTGTCAAAGAGATCTGGTGTAGATTGAAAAAAAAGAAGAAGAAAAAGAACGACCCAAGTACAGTGTGATTAATAAGGGTCTAGGTGGTTAAATTGTAGTGATATTGATCAATTCCAAATATTATCAAGTATTATAGGCATCCCTAGACATGCATCACGGCACCCTATAGGGTGCCAAGACACCCACTTTGAGAAACCCTGCTTTTAGAGAGTGGGAGTTTGCCAGTCTAGGGCTGGGGACCGCGACATAAAATGCACAATCACAACTGATTTAAAAGGAAATATTTACATTTATTGCCACAAAAAGGGGTTTAAGTACAGAAATGTTGCAAATATATACAGGCTCACAGAACCACGGTAAAACGGTGGGGGGAAAGTGAAAGAAGATCTATCGCCGCAAAAGCGCCAAAATCTATAGCAAAGGCTGCCAAAGGAGCACTAAAACCATGAAACATGCCCGCGAATCGTCTATTTTCCGCAGCACTCACTTAGATCCAAGTAGGATTCTACGTGTTTCTATTTAAGAGGAACATTATATTATTGCGACCAAAGGTTGCAGTTAAGTATGTAAACCGGAACATCCTGGCAGTAACACCTCAATGTCTAGCTGACCTCAATGCCTATGGCTGACCTGCCCATATTTGGAGGCTGACCTGCCCATATATAGAGATCCCTGATGTCATCCTGCCCATGTCTGACCTGCCCATATATGGAGATCACTGATGTCATCAGCTCCATATATGGAGCTGACCAACACTGACATCATCAAGTCTACATCACCCGGCTCTCCATATATGATATGGCTGACTCATTCTGGCATCAGTAGTTTGACTTCCATGTCTGTGAATGCCAATAGCCTATATATATATGTTACAGTATGTTTGGGTAACTCAGGACGGTAAGAGTAAGAGCGCTTGTTTTGTCGTTCACCAC
>NC_137810.1:9552280-9564780 GCF_963921795.1 Nannobrachium achirus | reverse complement strand
ATTGCCCATAAAGTGCTGTAGGCTTTGAATGTGACGGTCGAACGGACAGTTAGGGGGCGGCGCAGTGCTTTTATAGGCTCCCGAAGACGTCATCGTGACGTATTTATTATGCCCTTATATAGACATACTGGTTAAATCGGCATTTTCCATTCAAGTCAATGGAAAAAATGTATTCGCTAATAACTTCATATAAATTAAACTATATAACGTATCTCTTAGCAACACAAGCACACAATTCCTGATGAAGGCGGTCGATTTGACACATGGCCCAAGTGCGTCCCACCAAACTGTGGGAGGAGTAGCGCGGCAACATAAAGTTTATCTGGAAAGATGAAGAAAGTCAGACATACTTTCTTCTATTAGTACTAATATATATAAAAGGCCCAGTTCACCTCTGGGACAACCATATCTTATTTTATTGTTGTTTGGGACACGATCAACACAATCCTGAGTTATGTTGTTATGTATGTGTTCTATCTGTGTTTTTAGATATTTTAGTATTTCAGCATGCTACAACTGGTCATATGATGCTTTGTAGCATGATATTTCAATCATCTGATGCATGCTTTGTAGCATGCTGAAATACTAAAATGTCTAAAAACACCGATTGAACATCTCAGGATCACAATCCTGAGAATAACTCAGGATTGTGTTGATTGTGTCCCAAACAACAATAAAATAAGACCTGGTTGTCCCAGAGGTGAACTGGGCCTTTAAGTGTCATTCCCACCACCGGGCACGATAAAGATATTTATAAGGATATTTATCGTTTACATCAATTATGTTGGTGTTATCTTTGTGGTGTGGACGCTACCATCCAATTGAGTTCAGAATCATTTTAAAAATCAAACCTCGGTTCGAAGTGAAGCGGTGAATTTTCATTCTATGTGTTCTAGAGCTATGAGATCTGTGTTCTAGATCTATACATTCTATGTGCTTCAGTTCTATGTTTTTATGAATTCTGAATTCTGAATGATTTTATCTGGAGGGCCAAATTGTCATGTGAAGCTTGACCAATCCTCAATCCTGGACGCACGATACACACAAAGCCACTCCTTGGAAGCGGCTTTCACCGCTTCAAAAATGATCTTTATTGATCTTTTTGATCTTTATTGGTGCCATTCCCACCTCATGTCTGGTTGGGACAACCACACTAATAACTAGTGGAAATTGCAAGTGTGGTTGCCTAGCCAAATTGTCATGTGAAGCTTGACCAATCCTCAAGCTAGCACCACTCCCCCATTGAACTCAATGGACTTACTCTATAATGGTGACGTCACCGAGAATGTTGTTTCTTGATTGGCTAAAAGTTGATCCACTAAAAAAATAAGTGCCACAATAGAAACATAGTGTGGTGTCCTCCAGGCAACCACACTAACTAGAAAGATGCAACTGGAAATTTCAAATGTAAAGCGCTTTGGATAAAAGTGATGTATAAATGCACCATTTACCATTTACTGCATGGCTTCACTGATTGGTTTAAACACGTTAATTACCTCTTGCCCATATATGGAGATCCACAAAGTTGGCGTGTCAAACTTGACTGCCGTCACACGGACACCACACGAAACCTCACTCAGTCTCTCCTGCTTCCATAGTGTTTGAGATAGATCTTGGGTGTGGTCCATCCCTCCGGAGGTTCCTTCAGCCCGGCCCGGGTCCAGATCCTCTCCAGGTCCTCCTCGAACCGCCTCTGTTTCTTCTTCCTGCGGCCCTGAAGCACTCTCCTGCGCACAAACTTCATCCTCTTCATCAGCTTCCTGTATTTATGTCGGTTCATCTTCCGCCGCCGGATCTCCAGGACGTTCTTGCAGCCGAGCGGCGTCACCGGCTTCTGCCCGGCATCCTCTGCAACGGGGACAGCGGACGTGAACGACGGCAGCACCGCCTCCTCCAGCAGCCGCTCGGCGGCGCCCCGCGGGGGGGGCTCCCAAGACGGAGGGAGGGAGTAACGGAGGGACAGCCAGATCTCCAGTGGACTCACCGACAGTCGGCGAGGCACAAGGGCCTCTGCTGCCACTGGTTCAAGTCGGACCCATCCGGGAGGCAAGGTTTTGCCCACCGCCGCTGCCGCTTCTGTGGAGTAAGCGCTGCATTTTCCGTTTCGAAAGGAGCAGCAAGTTAGAGGTGCAGGTCGTACGGGTCCTCTCAGAATGTGTACAGGAGCTTGAAGAAGCAGACGGAGCGGAGGCACAAGCCTTGAGATGAACATGGTCCTGCCTCCGATCACATCAATAAAGTCATGAGGATTTAAATTGATGGCGGGCTCCTGATATTACTGTGACTGGGCTTTCAGCCGACAATCTCACTCAGATAACGCATAGAAATACAATGGATGTATCCAAACTTTATCTGCAACTAAAATGAACTAAAGATCAAAGGAAATGTCTCTTCCTTCTTTCAGATCTCATGAGATATTTGCTGAATGTTCCCTATTTGCCCAAGGTGATTGGTTGAAAGACTTGCCCATATATGGATATCCCAGTACTCTCCCAGGCTGTGTGCAATCAATATGGCATTAAAACCTTGGCTCAAAGTATGGTTAGCATTAATTTATTTATAATGGTTTTATTTATTATTTATTTATATGGGCATGTTTTTATATGTCACAAACATGCCCATATATGGAGATAATTCACTGTTGTCACTAATGATGTCACATTCTGACTTCACTCTGTGATGTATAGCTACCATATATGGATGATTTTTCTTCTGACAGGTACTGCGTGGCTTCACTGATTGGTTTCAACATGTTAATTACCTGTTGCCCATATATGGAGATCCCCAAAGTTGGTGTGTCAAACTTGACTGCTGTTGCACAGACACCACAAATCTAAAAATGTATTTACTGTAACGATGTTGTTTTCAAGATGGCGTACAAGATGAGTTTAAATTGAAATGGTTAAAGACTGGGCAATCTCAGTCTAATACACATTTTTTAAGAAAAAGGTTTCAGTATGGAGGCAATTTAATTTGACGATTTAATGGTGTGTGTAACAAGGCTACGTTGCCAGCCGGGGACTGCCCATAAGTCCGAAATCTCATTAGTCCTACATCTCATTAGTCTGAATTTAGTTAGGGTTAGGTTTCAGGGTTAGGTTTAGGCATAGTTATAATGAGGTTAGGGTTAGGTTTAGGTTTAGGCATAGTATTTTTCACCAGGTTAACATCACCAGATTCTGACTAATGGAATTTCGGACCAATGAGATTTCGGACCAATGCCATATGGCACCTGCCAGCCACCTCTGTGGCTTTGTTCCTCCCACACAGAGACACAGTCAAGCAATGTTTCAAAAGCATTTATTGTAGAGATGGTACAAAGCCAGAGCTGATGGAACTTCAGTCATATTTACTGTACAGAGTAACCCCCCCCGGCTCCACTGCAAGCGTCGACCGTCGCGTCAACGGCAATGCTGGGAACGCCCCGGTTTTAATCAATGAAGGGTGCTCCACTGCCGACGTCAACGTCAACGTCTGACACTCCAGTGACGGCGTCCAAACTCTAAAATCACCCCGGTTCAATTTTTGACGGTGTCCACACCGTCCAGTCATGTATAAATTATGATTAGATGTAATTGCATTGGATTTAAATGTACGTGCTATTCTGCTGTTGGCTATCCATTCAAGTCATTCACAATGGTGACTAGATGTCCCAAAAATCCTAGCATATTTTTTTATGTAATTACAGCGGTCTTCTTTGATAAAAGTATGTATAAACAGGCTACAATCATGACAAAACAAAGTGGTCAGTGGTGCATTGCTGCTCTCTGCTGTGAACATAGTGTGCTCTATACATTCACATTCAGGTCACAAATAGTTTTATTCCTGTTTGAAAGACTGATTTTCATGTTGTTTTGGAAATAGGCTATATTGGCCATAGAATGAAACACAGCCGCTGCGCTGCGGTGGAGCCGGTTGGACGTCAATGTGACGATGTCAATGAAGCCATCACGACGCAGAGCAACGCAACGCCGCCAGTGGAGCCCTGGGGTTAGATGGTACAAAGCCAGAGCAGATATGGAACTGCTGTCAACGACTAGGCTCAATCTCTCTGAAGATATGACTGATCCACTGATCTTGTCCTGCATCAATTACCAATCAGATCGATAATCGATCTAATCACAGCTGATTAGATGTCAAGTGGTCAGATCAGATGGGTGGGCAGTGGATTTCTTTTCTGTAGATTTTCAAGGGGGTCCCTGAGCCAGAAAAGGTTGAGAACCACTGACACAGGACAAGCAGAGGATTCAGTGACAACTGGAAACACCATTTCAAATCAGAACATCAGCGAAAAAAATAAGCAAATAGACATACGGTATAGAACATTGTTGTTGTTGGGCAGAGAACTTGTGTCACCATCAACTTTGTATGTGTGTGTGTGTCCCCCTTACAGTTATACCCTACTTCATCATACAAGAGTATTGCATAAAAGTATTGACCATGTTGTGAGCTTGTGCATCTGCTATTTCACTATTTAAAAAATTATAATGTAACAGTTTTGGACTTTTTTTTTGGTTTCCACCCCACAGCAATGATATACAATGCAATATAAGAATATAAAAATACAATATGCTCTGATCAACAGGTTCATCAGATAAGAAAATATATAATATACAATTTGCTTCAGAAGCTGTAATCCATACCTTGTTTTAATGAATAAAGTTTTATTTTCATCAATCTGTTCTGATTATGTTAATTTGATATAATAGATCTGTCAACACTGTATTAAAATAACTAATCACCTTATTAAAATAATTACTTCATAATTAGTTTGAAGTTTTTCTAAACTACATTTACACCCTGTGGTAGGACTGAATAGTACTGCCTGATGCTCATTAACACACTGCCTCTCCCCCTTTGGGCAAGCAGGAATTGCCTCTCTGACCCAGGTTTGAATCTTGAGCAGGAACATAAAATCTTTAACTGAGCTCACAGATCATGTAAAAAAATAAAAGCAACAATACAAAAATAGAACATGGATTATTACTCGTAGCAAAGCTTGGTTGTTATAAATGTGAACAGAACATGATATACCCCCCCCCCCCCTCACACACACACACACACACACACACACACACACACACACACACACACACACACACACACACACACACACACCTTTGTACTAGGGATGGGCAATTAACCGAGGATATTTCAAAACCAATAATTAGAATCAATAGCGACTTAATCTTGCCCTTGAATGTTAATTGAATAATCAAAAACAAGATTTTTGTTTTGTTTTTACAAATCGACAACACATATAGATTATTATTATAATTTTTTATAATCAACCATATTGATTCATTTGATTAACTACGACTGTATTATAGTTCATTGTACAATACCGGCGGGGAAAGTAGTGAAAATAGCAGATCTACAAGCTCACAACACATCACATTGTAATGCCTTTGCTTGTAGATCTGCTGTTTTCACAATCTTTATTTAAGATCATTCATTATGGGTATTCGAGGCATATGTTTGTGACAACGGTGTTATTGCTTAGAAGTCATATTGCCCATCAGCCCTATACTGCACACTGATGACAGTAAAAAATCCCTTCTCTCTCATGCATTTCAACATTAAAAAGTGTGATTGAATCCTACATGTACAGAATGTTGAACATGCTATTTCTTTTAGGGGTTTAACAAATGTCCAGTTTCAACGACTTGTGACTGGAATAAATGTACAGCGACACCATTTTGTGATCAAATCACACAACGTTTCTACTTAAAAAGATCAGAATCATAATAAGAGAGAGAGAGAGAGGACTTTCTCAACAACTTAATTCATATATTTACACATTGACCCTCGACGATTGCGATATCAAAAGCAGAGGCATGGACACCCCCACCCCACCCCACCTCCTGCGCAAATCCAACCCTGTGATAATAAATCATTAATATATCCTTAAAGACAGTGCTTGTAAATCAGCTAAACCATTTAAGACTTAGAAGTGTAGCTGCCTATTTACAGTACATTAAATACAGATGTGCCGTTTCAACTCTTGAGTATTTAGTGCACTTTTCGCTCTTTCCCTGTTTTGCCTTTCAATCTTTTATGGAGAATGGAGCCTATTTTGGCAGAAATTTGCAAATGTCAAGTAACCACTCCATTTCCATTCAAAAGCAGAATTCACCTTTATACGTACAGATTTAAACTTTTAACTCAGAAAAGGTCATACAAATAGCTGAACTACAAGCTCAATATTCTGCAAATCCCCTGAAAATCTAACGTCTTGCCAATGGCAGGACGGGTGAAGTTTTGAAATGGCACATCTGTATCAATAGAAGAAAACTCCTCTTTAACCTGCAGGTTGTATTCTACCAATAGAAAGATGTTCAGATTCAATCAGAACAACAGGGCAGCAGGAGCGTCCATTTTGTGGTTCCTGATGAGTCATGACCATAGAACATTCCATTCTGTGTCAAAACAAATATTTGAATATTACACCTCGATCGATGGCTTAGCAGTCTGGTCTTCACTGAAAACCATCAATAAAAAACTTCTTAAAATAATGTTGTTGTTTGTTTTTGTATCTGTACAAATTATTCGATCAGTGGCACCACAAAATGGCCTGTGCCTTACAGAGATCACCATTAGTCTTTGCTCAGACTGTGATGATTCACTGAGAATCTATGAAGTTAATCAAACACATTCTATCTATGAAGTGAATCTATGAAGTGAATCAAACATATTCTTGTCACTTCCTTCATGAACCACTTCTAATGAGCTTCTTCTCTATGATTGGTAAATGGTAAATGGTGCATTTATATAGCACTTTTATCCAAAGCGCTTTACAGAGATTGTGCATTACATTCACCCATTCACGCACACATTCATACACCGGTGGCGGAGGAAACCATGCAAGGCACCAACCAGCTCACCGGGAGCAATGTGGGGTTCAGAGTCTTGCCCAAGGACCCTTCGACATTAACTCAGGGGGAGCCCGGATTCGAACTGGGAACCCTTCGGGAACCCTTCGTGCTCTAATAACGGTTTCTCTACCCCTGAGCTATGCCGCCCCACCAGGGGTTCCTGGTAAAAGGGGTCCCCAGGAAAATGTCTTAATATAGGATCAACATCACTTTTACCCTATATACTTGGCTAATGTAATGTGACACTTTATGAACTTAGATCTGCTACCTTATACATTTTGAGTAGCCTATACATATTAAAACATTGTGTAACATATTAACAACACACATTTAAAACATATTAATTTGGCGTTCCTTGACATGAAAATTCGAAAATCACTGGCCTAATGAATTCACAATTGGACATAACTAGCTAGGATGTCAATGTGCGTAATGTAAAATATTTAGTATTGGAACTAATTACACAGTTGGTTTCATGTAGGCCTATGTTTCTTCCTACTGGATAGAGTGGCTTTACATTGAACTGACTCACTTGCTGATTCACATAATGGAGCTTTGTTTACCAATTAACATTAAAGGGGGATCAAACCCTAGGCTCATGTTGTAGTAAAAACATGGAGGGCTTCATAATGCTGACCTTAAAGTACATTGACTGCTGCCAATGCTTGCACACTGGCAAAGCCATGGCTCTGGAAACACCTCTATCACATTATTTATTTGATTAGCTTCAGTAGGGTTGGTTTCTACTTTCTAGCCTGCCATTTTTGTATCTCTGTGTTATAACGTGTCATATCTTCCAGGTTTGATGTTCTAAATGTTCACACCTTGATGTTGACGGAGGTGATGTACAGTTAGTTATGTGATGATGTGACTAGGGATGTAATGGAGGGGGAGCACATCACTTTAACACATCGGACGCCCACGTGGTTTTGAGGTCTTAATTTGCTGGTGCCCATGGCAACGCGTCATTTTACCTACCGGCGAGAGTACTGGCGAGAAAAGTAATCCGAGTAAATGTAATCCGAGTATGTCCTGTTTATTTCGCGAAAATCTTTTCTTTCAGTCAGGACCGTTTTTTATAATTTCTAAGCCACAGTGTTTGTGTTACGGCATGTAGAAGAGGCTGCCGTTTTGAGAAAAAAATGAAAAAAGGAGGAGAATCCGGAGAAAACAGCATTTTTGTGCAGCCGCTAAACAGGAAGTCAACGAGACACACAGCACGTCCGGGTGACGTAATTGTGCGCTGCATGTTGGGAAATGGAGTTTGTTTCATCACCGCGGTAGCCAAGTGCAGTAGCTACAGTACAGTATAGTTTACTGTACAGCGCGTCAAACGCGTTGTGGGCCTCCAGCGACATCAAAGAAATTGACTTGTAGACACCACGTGGGCATCCGATGTGTTAAAATTGTTTTGGTTTTGGTCAATAATTGAATTCAAAATAGTAACAAAAAAGCTAAGAAGTTTAGGGATGATGGGAAAATAGGGCCCTTGGTGTAGAGGGAAAAGCTGGTATGGATGCACTCCCCCACTTCTAAAAGTAGCACTACACCCGTGGAGGTGAGGTGAGGTCATTACAGATCCTCTTCTGGCTCCTCATTGGCTCCTCCCTCTTCTGGCTCCTCATTGGCTCCTCCCTCTTCTGGCTCCTCATAGGCTCCTCCCTCCTCTGGCTCCTGGTCGTCTCCTTCCTCTTCACTAAGTCGGTCTTCAACATTGGAAGCAGCAACATTAATGTAAGCCATCTCAATGTTCTCCAGTCTTGCCTTCTGCACTCTGTTGGCCTGGAGAAACACAGCAGCAGCCAACTTTAACTTACTGTGTATGATATCGCCTTGCTTACATTATCGCAATATATTGAATTCTGACACACATATTTTAATATGTATCGTATCGCCAACTTAAAGCTATACTGTGTAAGTTGCTAAACTAGTGGTCAGTTGCGGTATTGCTTTTTTCGGCCGTTTTTCGCCCGGAGTCGCCGCGGACCACCGGAGCGGCGCCGCAAACCACCGCGACCGATACGATTCCGTAGAGGGGTAGAACGTAATTCTCTGAGCAGGATTTGGGGATTAAGAGGTTAAGAATCCTTCACCATCGTAAACACTGTAGCTGAGGGAGGCTACTTCCTGAAGAGACGCAGCACACGCTGTGATTGGCCGGTAGTGTATCATGTGTGTATGATCCGCGATGTGATTGGCCAACGTATACACAACGTATACAGATGATGCAGATGACATAATTTTGCCGCGAAATCCGGACCCCGGCCAGGATCATAGAAAACATATAAAGAGAAGGCTTTAGAAGCTGAAAATAACGGAGTGGGTGTTCTAAAACTTTAGCGATTTAACAGTTAGGACAATTTTAAGATTTGTTTTATAAAAAAAGTTACATAGTATAACTTTAATGCCAATTGCACAGCCCTACTGGACAGTCTAATGTCCTCGTATTTACATTATAGGAGGACTGGGTTGAGTAGAAATGAGTAGGCTATATTTACCCTTCTCTTCCAGAAATAATATTGGAAGATGAGCTGTCCCCACACAACCAGCATTACCACTGTCACTCTGATGATGAGAGCTTTCAGATGATTGGCTGTGAGAGAAATATGAAGGATTAAAAACATCACCAAACAACATCATGTAGGAAACATCCATTTACAGCAATACAGTTGATTTGAACACATTCCTTGATAAATTATGATCATGTCCCTTTCAAATGACTTATTGAGATTTGTGTTCACGCATGGTTAATTTAACGATAGACAGACATTTCATTCAGTTTACCTCTGACAGTGAGAGAGAGGAAGTCGCTCTCAGAGGTGAAGTTATGGCTGAACACAATGATGTGATAAATACAGCTGTAGTTTCCCTGGTGGGTGTGGTCTGCTGCAGGAAACAGGAAGTTGGAAGAGTGATTGACAGCTGGCTGGGTGTAGGTGTGTGTTGTGTTGGATCCAGTGAAGGTGAGGTGGAAGGATCCTCCTGGGTACTGTGGTTGGATGGAGCAGATGATGGAGAAGTTGAAACCCTCCACCACCTTAAGCCCCTGCTGCTGGCCCTCAGAAACCCCGTATATGGAGGAGAAGAGGATGATGTTTGGCTTAAACGGCAGATCATCTGTAACAAGACAGAGATGACCGGTCATTATCTGATACACAAGAGCAACTATACTGTTATTATTGACATTTAAGTGTGAATTACAGGTCTATACATTTGAAATTGGCATTAACAATTATTGATTCAATCATTGATTCAAACGGTCTGGGGATAACATGATCCTCTCAAGAAAAGTTGCTTATGATTTTTGATAATTGTGACTGAGGCTGGAGGAACCGGCAGTAGAAAAGTGAGAAAATGTAGTCAATGTCGTTTTTTGTATTTTTCGTTTTTTTTCAATTCACACAAGTTCGAATTTAGAACAAGGGTTTCGTGTCAAAAGATAGTTGTTTTAAGGTACTACAATGGCTACTTTTATTTGTTAAACTAGGCTGCTTTTGGAAGGAATTGTACATGGTTTTTGGGGGAGGAGAGATTGCGCTCTGAGAAGTCATTGTCTCGAATTTCACGCTTTGAGCACCGCCCCATACAGCGTGGTACATCTGGTTCTAGTGTGTAAACACTCTCAGTGACTAACTTCATCTCGCTAATGTTATTGGTTTGCAGAAGACAGTATTCTGGAAGGATTTATTTTTTGATTTATACGTCGTGATCTGACTCTCTGAGTCGCTCTCGGGCACACAAAGAAAGACGCAGCGATGATGTCTTCTCGTAATGGAACAGCCGGCGCTAGTGGGAAGCTAACGCTATACAGCGTACCTCACATCTCAGCCTCTCGTCTGTGGTAAAAAATAAAGCCCCGCCGCTCACGAACGCTTCTTACCTTTTGTGAACATTCTGTCCAAAAAGTAAAGGTCCTATACACTTCTCTCAACTGTTTACTTTTCAAGCGTGGAAGAAAATCCAATCAGCGTGTTGAAATAAAGAGTTTATATCGCTCATTTTGTCAGCCGGTGCATTATTTTCCCCTCTATTATTTGTTGTGTCTATACCACGTGACCAGGGGAGGTAGCGTGTCTAAAAACAAAGGACCGGCTGACAAAATGAGCGATATAAACTTTATTTCAACAAGCTGCTTCGATTTTCTTCCACGCTTATGAAGTAAACAGATGAGAGACCGGCATAGGACCTTAACTTTTAGGATATAATGTTCACAAAAGGCAAGAAGCGTTCGAGAACAGCGGGGCTTTATGTTTTACTACAGACGAGTGGCCGAGCTGCGAGATACGCTATAGCGTTAGCTTCGCGCTAGCGCTGGCTGTTTATTATGAGAAGCAGTCGCCGTTAACACAGAGAGCGTTACATTTGCGCTAATTTTGATAATGAGGCGTCAGCTTTATAGTTCAGTTGTTACTCAAGCTCACTGCAGCCCATGAACGGACACGTTTCTCCGTTCTGTGTCCGAGCTAGAGTGCCCTAAAAAGTGTGTTTTGCAAGCCCGCCCTTTTTCTTTTGTAATTCACTATTTTAGTGAAAAATAAAAACTACAAAAAGAAGAAAATGACAGGATGAGCATATAAGGAGGGGAGGAGGTAGAAAAGACCACTGGCCACTATTTCTGACATGGCTGCAAGCACTATAGCACAATATATCAGTGGTTCTCAACCTGTGGGTCGGGACCCCCAGGGAGGTCTCCAAATTATTTTGGGGGGTCCCCAGATGATTAACTTAATGTGCAACATTGTTTTCTCTCTCAACAGTAAACAAACCAACATAAAGTGTAAGTCTATAGAGGGTTTCTGCACATTTCTTTTAAGGACTTTTAAATACCTCTAAAATGACAAATTAAACATTAGCCAAATTGTCAAATATTAGAGGCAGAAATTGTGAAAATAGCAGAACGCGAGGCGTTGTGAGCATGTAGATCGGCTATTTTCACAATAGAGCTGTGTTATACAAAATGTAATGCTTCAACTCTTAGTGCTTGTCAGGGTGGGGGGGGGGGGGGGGGGGGGTCCCCGGGGGGGGGTCCCCAGTTAAAATATGATTATTTTGGGGGTCATGGCCTGGAAAGGTTGAGAACCACTGCAATATATTACCACAGGTCTACTACTAAATAGTAGTTTTAAATAATTGCAGTGGAATAAAAGTAAATTTGAAGTTGACAGCTATACCACTGTGGGTGTGGTTTGACTTGGGGGGAGTGATTTAGGGGTGTAGGTAAGTACCTATTGTCCCTCCCATTGTCACACCCACTTCTGGCTACCTGTGTCAAAATGTTCCTTGCATTCAAATGGCTTTTTAAGCACTTTGGGTTTTATGGTGCAAAACGTTTAAAATGTCCATAACTTCTTCAAATATGCTCCAATTTCAACAAATGATACATCATATGAAAGCTTAGATTCTGTACTTGTATAATCTGTACAAAAAAGAAACATGACCAATGCAGACATAAGGAACAAAGTACCAGACCTAGTCACAATTACTTTGTGGAAATTGTAGCTATATAATTCTGTGTTTTTATATGAAATAAAAAAATGCATACATAAAATGAAAACATCTCTTGTTCAGTGCAAACCTCAAATGTCCAAAACTGTTACTTTTCACGATTCAAAATCTAAAATATCT